>NW_003852412.1:27174505-27176009 GCF_000181295.1 Otolemur garnettii
TAAGCAGTTCTGGGGCCCGCTTTGTACCTGTATTTTATGTTCTTAAATGATCTTCCTTGGATTTATAGCTTGCCGAACTTCTTTCTGGGCTCAGCTCCCCGTCTTTGGCTTCATAGATTCTGATTCCAGCCAGTTTTTCTTCCTTTGCTCAGGAGCCTCTGTCCAGGGTTGCTACCAGTCGGCCATCTTCCCAGAATCCCCCGAGCCATAGTAGCTTAAATTTAACCCTATACCACTTTCTGGGTTCTTCTCTATACTATTTCTTTAATGTGCCAAATCACTTTTCCTTTTCCTAGAACTATGGTCCCCAACTCCGGGCTTTGGACCAGGTACTAGTTCATGCTGTCAGGAGCCAGTAGCAGAGCTCCATCTCCCCTACCCCCTCTCCGGGACAAATTATCTTCCACAAAACTAGGAACTTGTTGCACAGTAGGAGGTGAGTGGCAGGTGACGGAGTGAAGCAGCTTCATTTGTACTTGGCAACTGCTGCCCATAGCGCCCATCACCCACCCCCAGCTTCACCTTTCCCCTACTGCTCATGGAAAAGTTCACTTTCATGAAACTGGTCCCTGGTGCCAAAATGGTTAGAGACCGTTGCTCCAGAATGTGAACAGCTTGAAGGTAGATTGTCTTTTTAATTCTTACTATAGACAGAAGCCTGCACTCAATAAATGATTAATAATGTTAGTGCCAACTGGCAATGATACTGTGGTCAAAATCTTATTAAGTTCATTTCAAAAATCAAAATGAAGGAGTACTTAAACTCCATTTCAGGAATCTATGTATCTATATTTTAATAATCTGAAATGTGGCAAAAGATGGATACTTCAGGATGTTCATCATTCTCTCATTTACAACAGCAAAAATTTGAAGAAAGCATAAGTATCCTATAATGGAAAATTAATTTTTTTTTAAGAGATAGGTTCTTGTTATATCACCCAGGCTTGAGTGTAGTGCTGTGATTGCAGCTCAATGCAGCCCCAAACTCCTGGGCTCAAGTGATCCTCCTGCCTCAGACTCCCAAAGTGTGGGATTAAAGGCATGAGCCACTGTGCCTGGCTAACAATATATATTTAAATAAATTATAGTTTAAGTGTCTAAGGAAATATTATTTGCTATTCAATTAGTTTATAATGAAATATATGCAGCTCATCTGATTTTACATGTAGCATAATTTTTATAATGTAAAAAAGCTTAAAAAGACTTTTAAAAGAATCAAAACTATTAAAAGCAGCTGAGCTGCCTTTAGGTGGTGGGATTAGGAGTGTTTTCTACTTGTAGCTTCTTTACACTTTTCTGAATTGCCCAACATTTCTACAAAGTGCATGCTTTTTATAACAAGTAAACACCAACACCAAAACCAGAAATGCCACTAACTGAGTGCTCATGGCTTCCCAGGGGACTGGCCATGTGCGCAGCACCTGTGCACCTTCACACCTAACGCATTCCAGGGTCTGGGCTGAACTGGCCGTGTGCGCAGCACCTGTGCACCTTCACACCTAAC
>NW_003852412.1:27176094-27233594 GCF_000181295.1 Otolemur garnettii
CACACCTAACGCATTCCAGGGTCTGGGCTGAACTGGCCGTGTGCGCAGCACCTGTGCACCTTCACACCTAACGCATTCCAGGGTCTGGGCTGAACCTGCAAGTAGCAAATGAGGAAAGTTGTTTCACACAGGTTTAAGAGTAAGAAGAGATAGCTGAAAGTTAGATCGTAAATGAAGAAACATAACTAGAAAAATTAGAAGAGCACGTGTTGTGTAGAGTTTGAGACTACTAGTGTTGTTATGAGAAACCTGAGGGCAGCACTGTATTCAAAGCCCAATAACAAGAATAGTGATGCTGATTCATCTAAACAAGGTTAATGATGCTATGTGGACTTCAGTTTTGAAGAATTTTTTCATAATGGCCATTCTGATATGTGTAAGGTGGTTATCTCACTGTGTTTTTAATTTGCATTTCTCTGATGATTAGTGATGTGGAAAACATTTTTTCATTGTGTTGGTCTTTTGAATTCTTTGTATTCTTTTGAAAAATTTCTATTTATGTGTTTTGTCCACTTTTTGTTTATATGTTTTTTATTTTCCTATCACCCTCAGGTAGAGTGCCGTAGCATCACTGCTCACAGCAACCTCCAGCTCTTTGGCTTAGGTGATTCTCTTGCCTCAGCCTCCTGAGTAGCTGGGACTACAGGTGCCTGCCACAATGCCCAGCTATGTTTTGTTGCAGTTTGGCCAAGGCCAGGTTTGAACCTGCCACCCTTGGTATATAGGGCCAGTGCCCTACCCACTGGGCCACAGGCGCCACCCTGTTTTGCCCACTTTTTGATGGGGATGTTTTACTGGCTGATTGGAGTTCTATATAGATTCTGGTTATTAGCTCCTTGGTGGATTTATAGCTTGCAAATATTTTCTCCTATGCTGTGTGTTGTCTATTTCTCTGTTGATTGTTTCCTTTGCTGTGCAGAAGCTTTTTATTTATTTATTTATTTATTGTTAGGGATTCATTGAGGGTACAAGATACCATGTTATACTGATTGCATTTGTTAGGTAAAGTCCCTCTTATAATTGTGTCTTGCCCCCAAAAGGTGTGTCACACACTGAGACCCCATCCTGTTCCCTCCTCTCTTTCTGCTACCCCCTTTCCCCCACCCCACCCCCTTGTACTAGGTCATTAATTGTCCTCATATTAAAATTGAGTACAAGCATCGGATTCATGCTTCTCCATTCTTGTGATGCTTTATTAGAATAATGCGTTCCACTTCCATCCAGGTTAATACAAAGGAAGTAAAGTCTCCATCTGTTTTAATGCCTCAGTAATATTCCATGGTATACATATACCACAGCTTGTTAATCTATTCTTGGGTTGGTGGGCATTTAGGCTGTTTCCACATTTTGGTGATTGTAAACTGAGCTGTGATAAACAGTCTAGTGCAAATGTCCTTATGATAAAAGGATTTTTTTCCTTCTGGATAGATGCCCAGTAATGGGATTGCAGGATCAAATGGGAGGTCTAGTTTGAGTTGAGGTTCTCCATACTTCCTTCCAAAAAGGTTGTATTAGTTTGCAGTCCCACCAGCAGTGTAAAAATGTTCCTTTCTCTCCAGGTCCATGCCAGCATCTGCAGCTTTGAGATTTTGTGATGTGGGTCATGTCATTCTCAATGGGGTTAGATGGTATCTCAGGGTGGTTTTGACTTGCATTTCTCTAATAATTAGGGATGATACGAATTCTTTCATATGTTTGCTAGCCATTCATCTGTCTTCTATAGAGAAGGTTCTATTCATCTCTCTTGCCCAGTGATATACAGGATTGTTGGCTTTTCTCATGTGGATTAATTTGAGTTCTCTATAGATCGTAGTTATCAAGCTTTTGTCTGATTCAAAATATGCAAATATCCTTTCCCGTGTGAAGGTTGTCTATTTGCTTTGGTTGTTGTCTCCTTAGCTATACAGAAGCTATTCAGTTTCATTAAGTCCCATTTGTTTATTTTTATTGTTGCAATTGCCACGGAATTCTTCCTCGTAATATCTTTCTCCAGCCTGATATCTTCCAGTGTTTTTCCTATGCTTTCTTTGAGGATTTTTATTGTTCCATGCCTTAAATTTAAGTCTTTTATCCATCTAGAATCAATTTTGTGAGTCGAGTAAGGTGCAGGTCCAGTTTCAATCTTCTACATGCCAGTTCTCCCAGCACCACTGACTGAATATCTTTCCCCCAGTGTATGTTTTTGTTTGGTTTATCAAAGATCAGATGACTGTAAGGTGTTAGTTTCATTTCCTGTTTTTCTTATTGATTCCAAGTGACTATGTCTCTATTTTTGTGCCAGGACCATGCTGTTTTGACCACTATGGCCTTGTAGTACAGCCTAAAGTCTGATATGCTGATGCCCCTAGATTTGTTTTTGTTACTAAGAACTTCTTAGCTATACAGTGTTTTTTCTTGCTCCATACAAAATGAAGAATTATTTTCGCCAAGTCTTGAAATTACAATGTTGGTATTTTAATAGGGATGACATTGAATTGGTAGATTGCCTTGGGAAGCATAGACATTTAAACAATGTTGATTCTTGCCAGCCATGGGCATGGGATGTTCTTCCTTGTTAATATCCTCTGCTATTTCTTTTCATAGCATTTCATAATTTTCTTTATAGAAGTCCTTCTCCTCTTTTGTTAGGTATATTCCTAGATATTTCATTTTATTAGAAGCTATGGTAAAGTGAGTTGCGTCCTTATTTAGCCTCTTATCTTGGCTGTTATTGGCATATACAAAGGCTACTGACTTGTGGACATTAAATATTATATCCTGAGACATTACTGAATTTTTTTGATGACTTCCAGGAGTATTGTGGTTGAGTCTTTGGGGTTCTCTAGGTATAAGACCAGATCATCTGCAAAGAGGGGGAGTTTGACCTTCTCTGCTCCCATTTGGATGCCCTTTATTTCCTTCCCTTACCTGACCGTATTGGCTAGAACTTCCAGCACTATGTTGAACAGTAACAGCAATAGGGGACAACCTTGTCTGCTTTCAGTTCTAAGTGGAAAAGCTTTCAGTTTTACTCCATTCAGTAAAATATTAGCTGTGGGTTTGTCATAGATGGCTTCCATCAGTTTAACAAATGTGTCACCTATGCCTATACTCTTCAGGGTTCTAATTAGAAACGGATGCTGGATTTTATAGAAAGCTTTTTCTGCATCTATTAAGAGGATTATATGGTCTTTGTTTGTGCTTCTGTTGATATGGTGAACAATATTTATGGACTTGTGTATAGTAAACCAGCCTTGCATCCCTGGGATAAAACCTACTTGATTATGATGTATGACTTTTCTGGTGAGAAGCTGTAATCTATTGGCTAGGATTTTGTTGAGAATTTTTGCATAGTGATTTTGGTCTGAAGTTCTCCTTTTTAGTTGGGTCTTTTCCTGGTTTTGGTATCAGGGATGTTTGCTTCATAGAACGTGTTAGGGAAGATTCCTTCCTCCTCAATCTTTTGGAATAATTTCCTCAGCATGGGAACAAGCTCTTCTTTGAAGGTTTGATAGAATTCTGGTGTGAAGCCATCCAGACCAGGGCATTTTCTTCTTGGGAGATTTTTTTTATTGTTTCTTTGATCTCAGTGCTTGAAAATGGTCTGTTCAGGAGATCTATTTATTCCTGGCTAGGTCTAAGGAGAGGGTGTGATTCTAAATATTAATCCATTTCCTTCACATTGTTTACATTTTGGGGCATGGAGTGTCTTGTAGTATTCAGAGATAATCTCTTATATCTCTGTGGCATCAGTTGTTATTTCTCCTTTATCATTTCTGATTGAGGTTACTAGAGATTTTACATTTCTATTTCTAGTTAGTCTAGCCAAAGGTTTATCTATTTTATTTATTTTTTCAAAAAACCCAATCCTTGTTTTATTAATTTTCTGAATGAGTCTTTTGTTTTCAATTTCATTAATCTCTGATTTAATTTTGGATATTTCTTTTCTTCTGCTGGGCTTGGGCTTAGATTGTTCTTCTTTTTCCAATTCCATAAGATAGTTTGTAAGTCTGTTGATGTGCTCTCTGTTTTTCGAATGCAAGCATCTAAAGTGATAAATTTTCCTCCCACAACTGCTTTTGCTGTATCCCACAGTTTCAGTAACTTGTGTCTTCATTGTTATTATGCTCAAGGAAGTTAATGATTTTCTCTTTTATTTCTTCTTGCACTCAACTGTCATTCAGCATAAGGTTGTTTAATTTTGATGCCACTGTGTGAGGTTGAACATTTTTTCTAGAGCTGAGTTCCACCTTTAGTGCCTTGTGGTCTGAGAAGATACAAGGTAAAATTCTAATTATTTTGATTCTGTTGAGGTTTGCTTTGTGTCCTAGGATATGATCAATTTTAGAGAATGTTCCATGGGCTGATGGGAAGAATGTATTTTCTTTAGCTTTGGGATGGAGTTTTCTATATATGTCTATGAAGCAAAGTTGTTTAGGGTCTCATTTAAGTCCCTTATATCTTTGTTTAATTTCTGTTTAGATCTGTCCAGATCTATAAGAGGACTGTTAAAGTCTTCTGTTATTACGGTGTTATAGGATATCATATTACTCAAGACTAATTAAGCTCTGTTTCAAGAATCTGGGAGCATTTAAGTTGGATGCATAAATATTTAGAATTGAAATGTCTTCTTGTTGTATTTTTCCCTTGACCAATATGAAGTGACCATCTTTGTCATTTTTTACTTTAAATCCTCATGTATCTGAAAATAAGATTATAACCTCTCTTCTCTGCTGAATTCTGTTTGCCTGAAAAATTGTCTTCTAATCCTTAACTCTGAGTTTTAATTTGTTTTTGGAGCTAGGTGTGTTTCTGGCAGACAGCAAATGGAAGGCTTGTGTTTTTTAATCCAATCAGCTAATCTATGCCTCTTCAGTGGGGAATTCAAGCCATTAACATTTATTGAGATAATTGATAAGTGTGGCAGTGTTCTACTCATCTTATTTTGTGAAAGTCCATTGCTTAGTTTTAACTTTTGCATCACTGTGGAAGCTAGGTTCTGTCCTTTAATTTCTGGGTGGTGACTTTGCTGGTGGTCCATTGTGATGGTCAGTATGTACAACAGGTTGAAGTATTTCCTGTAGAGGTGATCTTGCAGCAAATTTCCTCAATGTTTGCGTATCAGTAAAAGATTTGATTTCTCTGTCAATTTTAAAGCTTAGCTTAGCAGGATATAGAATTCTGGGCTGGAAATTGTTCTGTTTAAGTAGATTAAAGGTAGATGAACATTGTCTTCTGGCTTGAAAAGTTTCATTAGAGAAGTCTGCAGTCACCTTGATGGATTTGCCCCTGTAGGTCAACTGGCGCTTACTCCTTGCAGCTTGAAGAATCTCTTCTTTTGTCTTAACTTTGGACAGATTCATCACAATGTGTCTTGGAGAAGCTCTATTTGGGTTGAGGCGACCTGGGGTCCAATATCCCTCTGAAAGGAGTGGGTCAGAATCTTTGGTGATATTTTGGAAATTTTCATTTACAATATTCTCTAGTATGGCTTTCATTTCTCTGGGGCATTCTTCTTCCCTTCCTGGGATACCTATAACTCATATGTCTGAAGGCTTCAGAAAGTCCCATAATTCTGTCAATGAATGTTCTGCTTTCTCTCTCTTCTTTCCTGCCTCTTTAACTATCTGAGTTTTCTCAAGAGCTTTGTCTTCTACCTCTGAGACTCTTTCTTCTACAAGGTCTAATCTGTTGTTGATACCTTCTATTGCATCTTTAAGTTCACCAATTGACTGGTTCAATTCCTTCAGCTCTGCTATGTCCTTTCCATATTTTTCATAACGTTCATCTCTTATTTGATTCTGTTTTTGAATTTCCTTTTGGTTATTGTCCTCTTTCTCAGCAATTTCCTTTATTGTTTTCATTATCTGATTTTATATTCCCCTTCTGTCATTTCTAACATTTATTTACAGCTAGAATCCTCTGCAGTAGCTATGTCATGGTTCCTTGGGGAGGTTGCTCTGGACTGGTTTTTCATGTTGCCAGGATTTTTCTGCCTATTCTTCCTCATGAGTGTTTTATTTTTATCTGTTTCCTTGCCCTAATTTCCCTTTCACTTCCTCTTGCTCTTTAAGTTACTGTGCCTTTGTCCTAAGGTTTCAAAGAGTCCTTCTGGTACATGATCAAAAGGATGAGAAGACTGAAGAGTAAGAAGGGAAAAAAGATTTTGAAAAGAAAAAGAAGAGGGGGTGAGTAAAAGAGAATACTGACAAAAAGAAGAGAGGCACAGAAAAAGGGAAACAAGAGTAATAAGTTGTACAGTAGGGTACTATGACCCAACCTTAAAAACTCCCAACCTCCGGGGGTGTTGGGTTGGGTGGTTCCCTTGGGGTCAGCAGCTCTTTGTCAGCCTGAGCAGACATGGTACCCCACCTCCACCAAATAGAGAGGAAAGACAAAATTACTATAAATGAAACCAAAACAAACAAACAGAAAACCTTACAGGATAAAACTGGGGGAAAAACCAAGTAATAGGGGCAGAAACACTAGCAAAAATGAAGTACTTATTATTAAAGAAGGCAAAAATGGAAAATTATATTTAAACTAGAAAAATGCAGAAAGAAAAGAGAAAAAAAGAAAAATCTAGAGGGAAAATTTTGAAATAAGAAAACAAACCAACAAAACAAAAGCAGTATATATACATCTTGCTGAATATTGTCTAGGCAACAGGTGATCTACTGGGTAATGTTAATCACGATGCTGATACAGCTGTATGAGATGGAGACTGGAGGCCTCTGCTGATTTCTAAAACCCCACAGGGTTGAAAGCCTAAATCTCCCCTCAGCCTGCTTAAAAGACACTTTAAACCCGAGGTTCTGAACCTTCCTAATGCCGTGACCCTTTAATACAGTTCCTGTGGGTCATGACCCACAGGTTGAGAATTGCTGCTTTAAACCATTAACCTTGGCTAAGCAGAAACTTTCCCAGGAAATCACTTGTCACTGGGGTCTCTGCTGAAGTGGCTGCCCGCTTATCCAGTGCACCAAAACCGGTCTCACTCTATGCCCCTGAGGGCTGAGGCTACAAGGCAGCTTTCCTACTGCCAAACACTGAACACTCCGCTCTTCCCCAGCGTCTCAGTCCTGGCCTTTGGCGTGTCTCAGTCAGTCACTAGATCAGCTTCAGGGTCTCCCATCCCAAGCCTTGCTCTGCCACCCTGAGGGTGGGGCCTGCAAGGCCAATTCTCCCACAATGGCTGCACACGTGGCCCACAGCTGAACAGTATTAGCTCTGTTCCGGCTCAGTGGCTCAGTCCAAGGCCCTAGGCAATGCTTAAAGTCATCTGCACTCTGGCCCAAGTTCTCCCAAGGTAGTTCAACCAAGTGCCCAAGTTCAAAAGAAACCAAAACAACCCACAGGGAAGGCCTTCCCTTTTTGCAATCTCCCTGCTATTGTAGTTATAGCTGTGGCAACCTCAGCCTCAGACCCAATAAATGCAACCACTTGCCACTTCTCTACCTCCTGGGGTCCAGAAGTCTCTCACTCTCTCCATGAGTCCCCAAAGGGATATTTCTGGGCAGAGCCACAAGCCAGAGATGCCTGGAGTCTTCTCTCCCTGATCTCACTGTGCCCCGCTGCAGAGAAGCTGTTAATTGGTTGCCATTTTGCACCTTCCCGTTCCATTTAGTTATTTTTATTATTTCTGTATTTGCCTTTGGAATCTTAGTCAAGAATTCTTTGAATAAGCTGATGTCTAGAAGAGTTTTTCATATGCTTTCTTCTAGAATTTTTAGGGTTTCATACCTTACACATTTAAATCTTTTATCAATCTTGAATTAATTTTTGTATATAGTAAAAGATAAAGTCCTGTTTCATTCTTCTGCATGTGGCTGTCCAGTTCTCCCAGTATCATTTATTTTACAGGGCTTCCTTTTCCCACTGCATGTTATTGTCTGCTTTGTCAAAGATCAGTTGGTTGCTGGTAGATGGTTTTATTTCCGAGTTCTCTGTTCTGTTGCATTGGTCAATGTCTTTACTTTTATACCAGTGCCATGCTGTTTTGGTTACAATACCCTTGTAGTATAATCTGAAGTATAGTAATCTGATGCCTCCAGATTTGTGCTTTTTATTTAAGACTGTTTCAGCAATTTGGGTTATCTTGTGGTTCCAAAAGAAACACAGAATTATTTTTTTCTAGATCTGTGAAACATGATGTTGGTATTTTGATGGGGATTGTGTTGAATCTGTAGATCACTTTTGGCAATATGGACATTTTAATGATGTTGATTCTACCAATCCATAAGCACGGTATGTTTTTCCATTTGTTTATGTCATCTATGATTTGTTTCAATAGTGTTTTGTATTTCTTGTAGAAATCTTTCACCTCTGTGTTTAAGTATATTCCCAAATATTTTATTTTCTTTGTAGCTATTGTAAAGGGTATTGGTCCTTATTTGACTTTCAGGCTGACTGCTATTAGTATACAGAAATATTACAGATTTGTATATACTGATTTTACAACCTGACATTTTGCTGAATTTGTCAACTCTAGGAGTCTGTTGGTGGTCTTTAGAGTTTTCTAGATACAAGATCATACTGTCAGCAAAAAGCAATATTTTGACCACCTCTTTCCCTATTTGTATACTCTTTCTTTCTCTTGCCTGATTGTTCAGGGTAGGACTTCCAGTACCATGTTGAATAGAATTGGTGACAGTGGACACTCTTGTCTTCTTCCACTTCTTAGGGGAAATTTTTTTTTTTTAACTTTTCCCCGTTCAGTCTAACGTCATCTGTGGGTTTGTCATATATTTTGTTTTATAATTTTGAGATATGTTCTTACTATGCCTGATTTGTTAAGGGGTTTTTAAATCATGAAAGGGTGCTAGAGTTTATTGAATACATTTTCTGCATTCATTGAGATAATCATATGGCTTTGTTTTGGTTACTGTTTATATGGTGGAACACATGTACTGATTTATATATGTGAACCATCCTTGCATCCCTGGAATGAAACACACTTGATCATGGTGAATTATCTTTTGATGTGCTACTGGATTTAGTTTGCAAGTATTGAAGGACTAGTGATATATGATTAATGAATAGTTGTATTAAAATATCATTTAAAAATCATAAATGAGATAAACCCTAGATATAAAAAACTTGATTTTTGTATGTGACTATTTCCCCAGGTTTTCATAAAATTAAGGCTTTTTATAGTTATAGTGTTTAAGAGAAGTAGATTCTCAATTATTTTAGAATTTAGCCAATTATGTCAAATATTTGCAGGCTTCTATAATAGTTAAGCATAGGAATGAATAAATTTGGAGTATTTTAAAATATATATTTCTAGAATATTACATTGTTGATATTAAGTACTAAAATTCAAATATTATAAATGAGGTAATGCTACTCCAAGGCAAATTTTCATCCTTCCAACTCACGGTCCATACTGTGCCCACATTCATTATATATTTATCAATATAAATAATAACCAAAATGATGCATATTAGCAACAGTGTATTTTGAGACTGAAACAGATTTTAAAAGGAAAGGTTTTCTAATACACCTCAATTACAGAAATACAAACACACCAAATCTGTTCTGCAAGTTTCTTTGACAATTTCACATTAATGTACACTTTCTTTTGAGTAATGTGATTCAACCTGGATGATTTTAGAATATGCAAATATACAAAGTACAGAAAAGAATAGAAGTAAATCCATTAATCAGAGCCTGCTGGTGGCAGAATGCATAGGATATTTACACTGTGGAATTCTGCTGCATTCAGAGTACAGGTTGAATTTTCTGATGTACTGTTGCCATCATTAATCGTTAAATGCTAAACAGAAGTGATGCAGTAACCAAAGCCTTATCAACTATGCCAGATTCTCCTACCTAGGTATTGCAAGGTCTGCATTTATGACGGACTACCTGAGCTGATAACACATGGAATTATCTAAACAACATTTGCATATTTGTCTAATTATTTTCTAAGGTTAATTAGCTCCTGTAATGCATGTCACCCTTTGAGACTGCTTACCATGACAGGTTCACATATTTTCTGAACCACTGCCAAATTTGACAGATTTTTCTTCAGAAAACCTGTTGCTACAAAGTTATAAAATAAGTGCACCTATAATACACACCTTAAACTTATCACTGACTTTTTAAAAGAAAACTGAAAATTAAATGAATTTAGAGATTTTTAAAAGTCCAATTTTAAAGTCAAAACTTGAAGATTATTTTTACCTAATACAAATGTTTCTGTGATTACCCTAAAAACCACATCTATTACCAAAATTTCTTTATGAATGATCAAATCTAAAATCTGTATCTTCAAATTAGCATATACCTATGTCATTAAAGTTTGTCACACATAGGGGTCACATGTGAATATGTGTATAAACATACATACACACGCCCACACAAACACACACTCTGCTCCTTACCAGCTGCCCTTAGTACTGCCACTGATTTGCTGGTTACATTGGAGAAGGCAGATATCTAGATCAGATGGATTAATTGAGAATGGAAAAATGTTAAGCTGCCACCTAGCACCCAATCAAGCCATAGGGATAAGATGAAAGAAAATTCATATTTTCAGCAATTGGCCAAGAATTATAGGCCTTAGCTTTAAGCTTTATACTTTTAGATGATTCTGTTATTTACCTCCTTTGTACATTAACAGAGTATAAATCATGCATAAATACAGAACAAAACATTTATAGGAACAGTTATATATAAAGTATTTTTAATGTGACATGGGATGCAATATTGTTTTATCCAACTGAATAATTTGGATTAAAATTTTTCCTTCATTTTGCCATATTACAAATGTGTTATCTTTTACAAATTGCATTTGTATTTAACAATAATTAATGGTCTATGGGGTATATATGGATGTATAAAACTAAATGGTATAATATGCATATAATGAAAACATATTCAACACTAAAGAACTATTTTTTGTCTCTAGGTATTAAACTAAACCATGTAAAGTCATTAGATGTTTTTAATCCTAAAAAATTCCACTTTCATAGGATTCCAACTTAAACATAATGAAAATCAACAATAATCTATACACTAAAGATACCGCAAAACTATCAATTTTTTCTACATTTTAGGTGTCAAGATAAAATTGACATCAATTGGTCTTAAAGATAGTCAAAACCACAGTACTGGTCAATATGGCAAAATTAATAAATTATAAATGGCTATGAACAGAAGGTACTTGTAATGAATATAACTGAGAAGGATCAGTACTCAGAACCACATCAGATGTATTTGAATTTAGCAGATATTTCAGATTCATCATGTCTAAAAGTAAAGTCAAATTGAATCCCCAACCCCCATTATCTATTCTTTCCTATCTTGCTAAGTGGCACTTCCACACACCCAGTTGTTAAAGCCGAAAATATACAAGTCACCATAACATCTTTCTCTTCCCTATCTCCCACTATTTATTCAATTTAACTTGTTCTTCAAAATATTTCTAGAATCCATAAACTCCTCTCAACCTCTGCTTGTATTTGCCAGCCCATATTGTCACTACCTCTTCCCTAGGACACCATCCACTTGAACTGGTTATACACTTTCTCTCATTTGCTTTGTACAATGACTTTCTGACATAGACTTTCTAAATGCCCCACTTTACAGAGATTAATTCATTTGACTAAGGTCATACAACTTGCTGAATTGCCAGCTAGTCTGGTTCTAGAGTTAGAACGTGCATGGCTGCACTACCTGCACTTTTAGTCATGTTTGTTAAAGAATTAACAATGCTTGTGATGTTGACCTTGCTTTTATCTGTTTGAATATAAAATTTAAACCACAAATAACAAGGCGTTAGTAAAAAAAAAAAGATTAAACAAATAATTATGGCCTATCATTTACACACAGGGTACCAACACTTGAGGTTAGACCCTATCCCCACAAATGGGCGTGGCCTGGAGCAGAAGGCAGACAGGACTGGTGGGACTCTCAGATTCCACAACTTTCCACCGTTGTGCTCTTGAGCATTCCCAACAAAGTAAATACTGATGATGCTATTCACGTTAATAAAATTTAGGCGTTCTCCTCTTAGTACCATCTGCAATGCAAGCATAATAATGTTAAATGCAAATGCTTCTATAGCATGTACTATGGTAAGCTGATTAACTACAGCTGGCCTTTGTGTCTGTGGTTCCACAGTGGTGGATTCAACCAACCAAGAATCAAAAATATTTTTTTAAAAAATGGACCATTGTGTCTATACTGAACATATTACAGAGTTTTTTTTCCTATGATTATTTCCTAAACAACATAGTGTAACCACTATTGACATAACATTTACATTGTATCAGGTATTACAAGTAATCTAGAAATGATCTCAAGTACACAGGAGGATACGCACAGGTTATAAAGAAATAGTGTGCCATTTTATCTATGAGACCTGAGATCTATGTATTTTGGTACCCATGAGGATAAGGGGTATGTGTGTTCCAGAACCAGTCCTGTGCAGATACCGAGGGATGACTACTTATATCATTTAATCCTATGAGTTAGGTACTATTACTATCTTCATAGTCAGATAATAGACAAAGAATGGTTAAGAAACTTGCTCAAGTCTGGGTATGGTGGCTCATCACATAATCCTAGCACTTTGGGAGGCTAAGCCAGGATGATTGCTTGCAGTCACTAGTTTGAGACCAGCCTGAGCAAGAATGAGACCCTGACTCCACAAGAATTGGAAAAAATATTGGGGCATGGTGGCATGTGCTTGTAGTCCCAGCTACTTGGGAGGCTGAGGCAGGTGGACTGCTTGAGCCTAGAAGTTTGAGCTTACAGTAAACTATGGTGATGCCACTGCATTCTAGCCCAGGTAACAAAGTAAGACCCTGACTAAAACAAAACACACACACACACACACACACACACACACACACACAAAGAGAGAGAGACTTGCTCAAGAAAATTTTTAGTATATAGCAGAACCAGAATTCAAACTAGGCAGTCTGACCCCCATATCTGTAATCTCTATTACCTTATGTAACCTTGATAAAACATTTAATATTCTTCTTCTCTCTATGAAGGTATAATCAATATTTTTAGTCTTTATAGAAATGGATGGAAGAGCCAAGGGCCTTTAAGAAGAAGGGAGAAGAGCAGGTGGGGGATGCCACACGCTGTGGCCAGGCTCATGTGGGAGATGACCTTCTTTGTGATAAGAAAGAGTTTGTTTTCTGAAAGTTCAACGTGTCCTTCTTTTCCTGACTAGTTTCTGTCAGCTTATGTCAAACTGAACCTAGCTTGAAAACTATTATGACTTTTTTTGTCATTTATTCATCTGAAACAAAGAATAATAGTAAGACAATGAAACCAGACACCAAAGACTACATGCAGTATGTGGCAGTGACAGGAGGTTCCAGAAGAGCGAAGCCCTGGAGTCAGAATGCAAGTTAGGGTCCAGCAGGGCAGGTCTAGGGGGAAGGCACTGGCTACAAAAGGGCATAAGAGAAAACTCTGGGGGGTAAAGGCCATGTTTTGTTTTGTTACAATTGTTGTGATGATCACACAATGTCATACATTTACCAAATACATCTAACCATACACTTGAAACTGGTGCAATTTATGGCAAATGACTTATATCTCAATAAAGTTGCCCTCCAAAATTGGTTCAAAATCTTTTCCTTCCAAGGCCAGCAAGCCATGGTCTATACTCTGGCTGTCTGTTTCCATGAATAATGTTTTACTGGAACAGAGTCCGTGGCTGCTCTCACCTTACAGGAGTCAGTTGAGTAGCTGAGACGCAGGAAGGCCTGCAAGCCTGGTGAGTTGTCACATGGCCTTTCAAGAAAGTTTGTCAACCCATGCTCTAAATACTTACGATCTCAGTTCCAGCTTAGAATGGCAGATTAAAGACCCATATCAGACTGGATTATCTCTCCAAATCTCATAAAAACCACAGTACAAGATTTTTTTAAAAAACAAAGATACAAATCTGCAAGGATGAGGAGAACAAGGGAGGAAAACACGACAGCATTTTGGAAGACAAGGAGCAGACAGAAGAGTGGTAACTAATTTAGCAGATCTGAGAAAGTCCAATCTGAAGCTGGCAGTGGGAAAGCTGAGAACCAACTCCATGTACACTGCAGAACCTTCCAAAGCATAGAGATGGTCCAGATACCGCTGAGATTGACTGAGAGTGGCATGTACATGCTAAAATTCAGGCTGTTTGAGAAGCAGTTCTTTCCCCTTCTTCCATTCCATGTAGCTTGGCAAATGTCTTTCTACATGCTGATAAGAGAAATTTTGAAATGGGGATATCAGGAACAGTTGGCATAAGTTCCAATAATGGAAACAGGGATTAATTGACCATATGTAAATTGAATGTGGAATGTAATAACCTATCCCATCCCATCCTCCCTAGCCTTCACCCCCTCTAAACTTCCAGACTATCAGCAGTCACACCTTTGGACTTTAGGCAGAAGACGGAAGACTTCTTTGGAAAATCAAATCAGACTAAAAAAGAAAAAAGTTCCAAAGACACAGATGGATGGGAGTGAGCATAGGGGAAAGTTCCCAACAAGAGACTACTCAAAATACCTTCAAGTGAGGCTCAAAACATAATAAGTCCCACCCACATGCTTAGAGATTTCAGTCAGCTCTTTGATTCCCACTGATAATATTGACAGGTTGCCAAACACTATTAGACACATGAAGGAAGCCTGTGAATACAAAATATAGAGACCAGATGCATGGAAAAAGATACTTGGAAGAATGTGAGACTTCACAGGAAGAGAAAAAAATTCAAATACACTCTTATTATCTTCAGAGGTAATAATACATACATAAAACAAGAACAAGGGTATTTACTATTTCAAAGGAATATTTGAAGAATAAAAGAGGTCTTGAAAACTAAAATCGAAACAGCAGAAATGAAAAATTCAATAGAAGGGTTAGAGGATTAAGTAAAAGAAATCTTCCAGAAGTATGATAACATAGGAGAGAAAAGTAATAAAACAGATAATAAGTCAACAAGAGCCATTATCCAAAAAACAAGTTCCATAAAGAAAAAAGAGAAGGTGGGAAATCATTAACAAAAGAATTTAAGAAAATTTTCCAGAACATTAGTGCCAGATTGAATGGGCTAAGTACCCAACATAATGAAGAAAACTAGACCTGAAGAGGTATGCATACCTTTGTGAAATTTTGAACCTAGAAATAAGGTTCTAAAAGTTTCAAGAAAGAAAAATAAATGACTAGTATTTGGAATAATTTTGGACTTTTCAATCGCAATAGAGGAAGCAAGATGATGATCATGAAATGTTTTTAAAATCCAAAAGAAAAATAATTTCTAAGTTATAGTTCTACACCCAGTCAAAATACCATCAAATATATATGAAAGATAAACATACAAGGTAAAAAAAATTACATTTCATTCCCTTCTTCTAAAGGAACAACTGGAATATATGCTCTTCACAGTAAGAAGTAAATCAAGAAAGAGAAGGGTGGGCTACAGGAAACAGAAGAAATAAGAGAGTGACAAAAGGAATCTTCAGAATATAGGCAGTCTCGGGGTTAAACACCTAAGGAACTGACTGACACTTACAATGGGGGATGGAGGGGCTATGACAGTAAGTCCTTGAACATTACTGACTAATGTTCAACTCGCACTTACAAATGGAGGCTATTCCAGGTAATAGGTAAGTGTACCTGTTCCAACTTACATACAAATTCAACTTAACAAACCTACAGAACCCATCTCATTCGTAACCTGAGAACTGCCTACAATGTCATAGGAAAATGCTGGGGTGACAGCTGGACATCAGATGCAGTAGCAGTGAGACCAGGTGGTAGGAGTGTGACTCGGAAGGCAGATACGCTGAGAGCTGTCACCAAGACCCCCACTAGCACTGTGTCATCCTCGTAAGAGATTACCTAACCGGCAGGATCTGGATTCTTCTTTGTATGTGGCTTTTCTCAATCACATGCTAATGAATTCTTTTCTCTCATTCATGCTGTCTTGCTGTATTAGTTGAGGTCACTTAGTACAACTCACAAAAGTGTTATGTTTTCACTAAACTAGGAGCTAGAGGTATACCATGGCAAACTTAGAAATAGAAAATAAAGAACAGCACAGTCCCTCTAGCCATATTTCGGCAGATTTCCCCTGAGAGATGCTCCAACTATGTAAAGTGATTAAGTTTTTCAAGAGTTCATTGTCCACTGACTTCCTTTCTAATGGGGCTCTAGTAATGCTCCAGGAATCTGATACCAGATCGTGATCCAGAAAATCTATTCAGTTTATCTTCTACTAAGAGCATTTGTCTGATAGTAGCACTATTTTCCTTTCCTATGTCTGTGCTTGCTGCTCAATATTTCAGATGAAAAACTATAGTATTTAGGAATACACAGTGACATACTCACAGGTTCCAGGGATTAAGAGGTAGCATCTTGGAGGCCATTATTCTTGCCTACCACAACCTAGCAAGAACTAGGAGAGACAGTGTTAAGCCTTGCTAGGATCTCTCTTAGAAGACTGAAGGATGTAAAGACATATTCTAAGTGGAAGATCTTTGTATCGTATGCTATCCCTTGATTGACAGCATCTGTCACAGAAGAGGCAGTAAACCAAGAGGACAGAACGACTCAGCCAGTTTATATTTGTTATACTTTGTCACCAGGTAACATAGTGCAACACCAGTCAGTGCATGACTAGGAAAGCCACAGTGGCCCCTGAGGCTGACACACCTGCCATCATCTAGTGCATACCGCAGTGGAGCAAGAGACTCAGAAACACCTTTGGAATTGGGTGTACAGGGGGGTGTAGGGGGGTAGGGTTAGACTGTTTTATAACCCCCCAAATAATTACTAATGACCTGGAGGACATGCTAAGTTCCAGACAGTTCAATAATCCAGAACATTCTCAGAAAAATGGTACAATCAGAAGATAAATATGCCCCATAGTATTTATATCTGGTTTTTAAGCTCTAAATGTAACTTTAGAAAAAATAAGTAAATGTGGGTAGCACCTGTGGCTCAAAGAGTAGGGCGCCAGCCCCATATGCCAGAGGTGGCGGGTTCAAACCCAGCCCCGGCCAAAAACTGCAAAAAAAAAAAAAAAAAAGTAAAGTATACAAAGAATTAACAATTAATTTAAACTATGGGAAGACCATTTAAAATTGCCAGACATGTTCTCTCTCTCTTAACACATACATACTCCCTCTCCACACACACACACACACACACTCCCTACACATACATACACACACTTTCTCCCTCTCTCCATGTACATACACACACTCTTTCTCTCCACACACACGTACACATTCTCCCCACACGCACACATATCCACTCCACACACATACAAGCACACACACGCTCTCTCTCCACACACACACTCTTTCCCCCTCTCTCACATGACTTCTGCTCTTACCCAATGTCATGTAATTAGCTTTATGAGGGGTTCACTCACCCTCTTGGATGTTTGGGTTCTGCATTGGTATGTAAGTGGTTAATCTGGGAGATCTCTAAAATTCTGTATTTTTCTAATAAAATAGAGCAATGCTCTGGGAACAAAAAGAACTAGAGTTGCTGGAAAAAAGCAAAATATGAAGCAGGGCCTTAATGTTTGATTTTTGTCAGAATACATTGCAAAGACATAATTATATACTTGCAATAATCATTTACTTTGTCATAAAACAACGTCCTAAAACACCTTGAAAATACACTTATAAAAACTATAAGTTGAGGCATGGTGGCTCATACCATAATCCTAGTGTTTTGGGAGGCTGAGGCAGGAGGATCACTCAATGCAGGAGTTTGAGAGCAGGCAACATAGTGAGACTTCATCACTACAAAACCCAACAACAGCAACAAAATCAGCCAGCAGGGTTCCGGGCACCTGTTCTAACTACCTGGGAGACTGAGGCAGGAGGATCACTGAAGCCCAGGAGTTCAAGGCTGCAGTGAGCTATGATCACACCACTGCACTCTAGCCTAGGCAATAGAGCAAGATTGCATATCTTAAAAAAATAATAATGAAGTTAGGTTGTTCAAAAAAAAAAAAAGTCACCTAAAAACATGTAAGAAGCTAAAAAATACCTGTAATATTAGTTCAAATACATAATACTTTCTTTGTGTTGTAGTAAAACACAGTTCATTCAAATGAAGTTTGATATTCTGAATTTGTGAAAAATTTGAATTTAAGTAGCATTTTAGCTTTCAAAAATGAAGACAAAGCAGAAGTTCTAGAATTCATTTAGTAAAAGTTTACTCCATCTTAGATGATTTTATGTCTAGATACTGAATTTTGGTTACCAATTGGTGTTTTTTAGAAGTTCCTATCACAGATTTGAATTACCAATGGTTTTACTTTTAATGGGACAGATTTCCAGGAATAGGATTGCTAGGTTGAAAAGTTTACGTATTTTTACTTTTGATAAGTAGTACTAGATTACTTTCTCACATTCTCACCATACTAAGGGGGGAAGAATCTTTCCTTTACATCTAGCCAACAAAAGGTAGAATAGCTCCTTCCTATTTTTATAAATTAATTTTATCAATTAATAGTTGTGAAAATCAGTACCTTTTTTTGGATTTCCTTACTGAGACATCAAGCAATTATTTACTATGATAAAGCCAATGCTTAGCACAGACAACTTCTTCATGAAATTCTACCTGTTTATGTAGAAGCATATTTACTAAAATAATTTAACCTAAAAAACCTTTCAAGTTGTTCCAATTAGTGCAAAATTTTAATAAAAGCAGGCATTTTAGAATGTTTCTATTCTAAGAAAAATATTTTATCTACTGCAAAGCTAGATTTCTCACCATCTAAACAATTCAGCTGAAAAACTTAACACATTTTAGTAAAATAACAAATTGGTGTATTTTATCAGCAGTTCTGATTTTAGAACGAGGACATACCAATTGTTTCCTTTACTGCCCATAACAAAACACAGAGAACAACTTTACCACGCTATTTAAAACATTCCCGGTATATAGCAAATATACCCTAATTTACTTAATAAGAAAAATATGAGGAAAAAATAAGAAAAATATTTATTTTGACCTTTTGAAAACATTATATACTTTATAACTCACACACTTTAAACTGTATCTTACTTTTATTATTATTATTGAGACAGGGTCTCACTCTGTCCCCTGGGTAGAGTGCTGTGACATCACAGTTCACAGCAACCTCAAACTCTTAGGCTCAAGTGATTCTCTTGCCTTAGCCTCCCACGTAGCTGGCACTACAGGCACCCACCACAACACCCGGCTTATCTTATTATTACTAATTATTGTATTATAGTAATTAAAGCAGCTAACATTTATCAGGTAGTTACTATTTATGAGCTTCTGATCAAGCACTTTATATGTCTTGATTTAATCAAATTTCACAGTAAAACTCTGTGACGCAGCTACTATGGCACAGAGAGGCCCAGTAGCTTGTTATAGGTCAAACAGCTAATTAGGGCAATTCAGGACGAGAGCACAGAAGTCTGAGAAGAAAATGGCTACTTTTCCCTGTACTATGCTAACTCCCAATCTTTCTATCCTCCACATCACCTTGCAAGTTGACTCAAAGACCTACGGTTTCAACTTGTACTGGAATATTTTGTTAACAAATATAATTTAAAATAGTCTAAGGACTTTCAAAAAGAATCTATAGGACATTTATCTAACTTCTGTTAACAATATTACCAAATCATTGAAACTAACACTAAACATCCACATTTTTAAAAAGTATTGGACTGGTGCATTCAATAAATGAGCAATCTCTAGCTTGCTCTCCTTTTTTAAGATTAAAATATCATTACTGTGTTCTTTATGATGTCATTAATCAAGGCATATGCACTATCTCTACAGAATATATACTTACTCGAAACTAAATCCACAAATAAGAATTCTGAAGAGTGAAAATACATCATATAATAAAGTGGGACTAAGTTTCAGATGATTAACGTATATTACACTTTTTTTAACTTTTATACGAATGTTCATAGCAGCTTTATTTGTAATAGCCATGAAATGGAAATATCTTGAATGTCCAACAGCCCATGAAAGGTGAAGCACATTGTTGACATTCATATCATAAAACACTATTCTAGAAGAAGAAGACAAAAATATTGACAAATGCAACAACATGGATGAACCTCAAAATAGTTTATGCTGGATGAAGGTAGCCAGGTAAAAAGGAGTACCAATTATATGATTCCATTCCTACAAAATTCTCAAAAATTCAATCTAATACAGAACATCAGAAAGCAGATCAATAGTCACCTTGGACGGGCAGGAGTGAAAACTTACAAAAAAAGAAGGATAAAATTTGGGGGGATAATGGATATGTTTATTATCTCGATTGTGCTGGTGGTTTCAGGAGTGGATACATATGTCAAAAATCAAATTACATAATTTAAGTATATTCGATTTACTATTTGTCAACTGTATTTCAATAAATCTATAAAATTATATTCCATATTCCATTTATCCCCATGTAACTGCACCAATTTTCTTTTTTTTTAAATTAAACCATAACTGTATACATTAATGCATTTATGGGGTACAATGTGCTGATTTTATATGCAATTTGTAATGCTTACATCAAACTAGTTAACATAGCCTTCACCTCACTTACTTGATTATTGTGTTAAGACATGATAAAATAAAACTAGTCATTTTAGGAAACTAGACAATAATAATTTTAGGGTAACAGAACAAAAGGCTTCAAAGAATTCTCATATGCTATAAAAAGTGTTTAGGAGTAGACTGTCACACGGTGACCTTGCTGGTGTCTAACCCACCTAACAGTATTTGGAAGTGCATTGTTTCAAATCAATAACTAATTAACAAAGTACAAAAGAAGTTTCACTGTTTCCTTAGGTCCTTGTTAAAAATGGCTTTTGGCAGCACATGGGCAGAAAGGTCGCTTCTATGACATCTCCAGGAGCTTTCAACACCCTGCCTCTGTCAGATTAAATTACTTTTAGCAGTTAATTGTCATAAGTTAAAACAGAAGCACATTTGTTACAGCAGGCTGTCATAATGACAGGGTGAGGAGTTGTTTTGATATGAATTTCTTCCACTGACCTCCTATCATATCTTAATTTTTGTGGTTGACCTAACTGGAAGATTGGGAGCACATCTTAGCTGGAATGGCACAGGCCAAACCTTAGGGGTCCTGGGATATGATACTAACAAATAAATGAAAAAAAAATTCCACAGATAGTTCTGAAAGGCAGAGGTTATGAAACAAAGGAATGTGTAACTTGGAAATTAAATTTAAAACAAAATTATTTGTAATTAACATAAAAATACATAATGTGAAAAAAATATTATACTCTTTTGAGTTCATATATATGAGATTATTACATTATACTGAAGTTAAATTCCCAGAGTAATATGCTAAAAGTAAATATTAAATAATTCTAAAATTTAAATTTCAGGAAGATATGTGTGTATATAAATATATAAGTATATACACACACATACACACGATACATAATAGCTTCTACCTGATAAATGTGCTTTGTTTAAAATTCCATAACTTTATAAATTCAACTGCCAATAATAATTCCTTATCAAATTATTTTCTTTACAAATCTGCATTTGAATAGAACTGGGAAAAAAGCCCCTCCTAATTGAGGAATGTAATACTTGGGTGAATTCAATAATAGATTAGACAGCATTTTCAACAATGAATGACGTATGTAAATTTTTTCCCAATAATAAAATATTCTTATAGTTGATTTTTCTTCATATTGCTATAAATTTGGTATATTCTTCAGCCATTTTAGAATTTAAGAGAATTTCATAGAGGATTAAAAAAACTACTTGGTGAAAATTAGGCCCCTCAAAAGGACAAGGAAAATAAAAAAGGCAAGAGGTTTTTAAGAAACCCTAAACCCATGATAACAGTGATAACTACAGCCATCACTTTCCAGCACTTCTTCTGTATTTGATATGATGCTAAATGCTTAATATGTTCTAATTCATTTAATCCTCACAATACCCTGTGTAATTGCTACTATTATTACCTTCCTCTTTTTTTTATTTTTTTAACAGATAAAGCAACTGATAGTTGAGGAGTTTAAGTCAGTTGTCTACTGTAACAATGCTAGGTAGAATCTCTTTAACTTCAGATCCTATGATCTGACATTAAGCCTACAGTAATTTTTATACACACACACACCATATGTATGCATGTTTATGTGTGTGTCCATATACAACTAAGAGTAAATAACTTTCTAGTTGTAAAAATAGAACTTAGGCCTCAGACACGGGTATGCCTGGCAAATTGACCTTGAGTTCTACTAATTCACAACGCACTCTGAGGAAAGACCCTACCTGTTCATCAATGATCTGCATCTGGAGAGCACAAGGATCAACAACCAGGGCTGGTACAGCTTCAGTCGGGAAGGCCGTAAGAACAATGAGAAAGCTGTGGGTGCATGTGTGGTATGTGTGGGGCAGGGGATAACTAACCCTCTCAAATACCCGGTGGGATCCTTCCTACACACTATGACGAGGTGGCGATGGCAGCAGGAGCCCAAGGGCACCTGGGGTCCAGAGAAGCCCAGTCCTCCTGCTTAGAGAACATCACTGCTCTGTGGACTTGCCTGTGCAGTTAAGTCTTGTTTTTTATCTACATTAAAGGAAACTGTTGGGATTTTTCTGGGACTCACCATGCTCTAGAAATAAAATTTCAGGCTATTCTGGAATAATGTCTAATGGTTATTTGAAAATATGCTATATAGTTGAATGGGCAAGAATAATACCATATATATCTAACATTTGGAGTCAATATGAACATTTTTTTCAGAACTGCACAGTAACCTTAATAATTGGGCAAAATATGCCCTCTAGATATATTTCATGAAGGCAACTGCACAGTGGTAAGTTTCCACTTAAATAATTTTAATCTCCAATGTTTATAGAGAAAATTTTCTAAATTAAATCAGTATACTTTATATTAACTGTATTTCTGGTTAAATACAAATAATTCTTAATACTCAATTCCTAATAATTAAAGGCTTTTCCTGCCCCAAGAGTGTGTTCTGTAGCCCTGAAAGATTAATACTGGCGTTGAAGTGGAACTCGCTCATTCTGTCCGGTGACCCAAGTATTTTCACATTGCAGAGATGGCTGCTTCACAGTACGACTGACTAATAAAAATCCTTGGTAAAGGAGCTCATTTTAAGGACAAGGGAAAAAAAAAAACGAATATTTAAAAAAATCTATTTCAATATTTCATGGGATCACAGAAAATTAACAATCATGCACTCCCATCTATTTGCATTCCTATGCATTTTACAAAGGAAAAATCTGAGTCCAAGGGCTATGAAATGACGTGTCCATTACTGCTCACTTGTCACTGCAGTAACTTCATAGGTTGAAATTTCAGCTCTCACAGGCATGAACCATAACACACGTTCCATGTGTTTTATAAATCTTTAAATGGGGGGAGGGTCAGGGACTGACCCCACTCGTGTTTTCCTTTTGTATGTTCAGTTGTCCTGCATAAACAAATATATAAAAAAAAAAACCCAAAAGACACCGGAGGGGTCAGTCCCTCATCCTCCCCCTCACTTTGTGTCCTGACTGTTAAAGTAACTTTATGTAACTTATGTCTTTTTTTCCTTAGTTATACTCATGGCTATGATTTATTACAGCAAAATTATCTGAAGCAAAATCAGCAAAGGGAAAAGGCACACAGGGCAAAATGCAGAGGAAACCGAGCATAAGCTTCCAAGAATCTTTTCCCCATGGAGTCATACAGGATGTGCTTAAATCCTCACGACAACAAATGGGAAAAGTTGTCTACTGAGGAAGCTCATTACAGACTCGGCACCCAGGGTGTTTACCAAAGGCTTGACACATAGACACCTTCTACCTAGCACTTACCAAGAGTCCCGCCTTGGGAAGGAAGGCAGATGTCCAGCATAAACCATATTGTCTGGATAAACATTTGAGGCTCAGTAAAGCATTGTTTACCAATTAGGGTAGTAGGAACCCTCCTGAAATCCAAGTTCTCAGATGCCACCCCAAGGCCAGCTTTGCACGCAGGCTTTTCTGGGTTGGAGTGTGATGGTGCAATTATAGCTCATTGGAACCTTGAATTCCTAGGCCTGAGTGAGCCTCCCACCTTAGCCTTCCAAATAGCTAGGACTACAGGGTCACTGTGTTCAGCTAATTAAAAAAATTTTTTAGTAGAGATGGGGTCTCCCTATGTTGCCCAGACTGGTCTATAATTCCTGGCCTGAAACATCTCCCACCTTGGCCTCCCAATGTGCAGAGATCACAAGGCATCAGCCACTGAGACCAGCTCGGATGGGCTCTGTGAAGGATGGATGCCTCTCTTCTCGGTTCTCATCATGATCCAGTGCCATAGAGAAGTCCTACAGACCTCTCACATTCCTCCTCCTTCTAACCTTCATCCAATCAAAGCATATCCTGCCCACTGGCCATCTTAACACTGCATTCTAAACGCACACCCTAACTACTTCTAGGACTCATCATCTATTTCAATTGCCTAGGAAGGAAAAATAAGTATATAAGCACTGGGGAGTGATAGCATAAAAAGATTGGCAGTGAGTACTGAAATGTTAAAAAGAAATAATTGTTCTAAGTATAGTTATTTTCCTGCTTATAATATACGATGATTATTCTAGAAAAAGAAACACTATAATATAAATGAATTATAATTTCTGTAACCTAACATTATGTTAATAAAGATAGAGACTGGGGAAGGGAGAGGAAGGGAGACGAGAGATTGTTGTTGGTAGGGGGACTAATTACTAGGTTGAGACACTAAATCTTCCATAAAAACTTCAATAATTACATTAGGATAGCATTGGCAAGTATAGACAGACATGTAAAATGACACAATACCCAGGAACAAAGGCAAGAACGTAAGAATTCAATTTGTATTAAAGGTGGAACTCAAAATCAGTAGAAAAAGACTATACTATTTTTTTTTGCAGTTTTTGGCTGGGGTGGGTTTTGAACCCACCACCTCCAGTATATGAGGCCAGCGCCCTACTCCTTTGAGCCAGAGGCGCCACCCAGAATGTACTATTTTTAAAATGGCTTTAGAAACATTAACTGGACTATTTAGAAAAAAATTTAAATGAGATCTATCCACACACTAAACATAAAGACAAATTTTTAGTGGCTTAAACCTTAAATATCATTGAGAAAATAATGGTCTGTGAACAAACAGGGTCTGGATAATTATCAATTTTATATGGGAAGGAATGAAATTGAATTTGTACCTAACTTTTAAAATAAAAGTTAATTCTAGACAAAATATAAACCTAACTGTGAAAGGAAAAACTCTAAAGCACATGAAAAGAAAACCAGGAGAATGTATTTTGCTCTCAGAGTAGGTAAGAACTTTTTAAACAATACATTTAAGGGTAAACCATACACAAAAAAGTGATACACTTTAGCATATTAAAATTAAGATATGAAAGAGAGAAAAGACAGGCCAGAGGGTGGAGGAAACCGCCCTGTGAGGAGCCAGACGCCAGTCCACAGACTGACAGGCAGTGCATGGCTGGCACATCCCGAGAGCAGCAAGGATGGAGTGTGCCTGGGAGGGAGGGAGTACCAAGAGCGGACAGAACATGCCATCAGAGGGGACAGAGGGGGCAGTCCTCCTGTGGCCACTGTGTGAACAACACCATTTAGTTCATTTATTTGTCCAAAAACTTTGTTTAGTATTAGGTATGTTCAAGGCAATTTGTTAGCTACTAAAGGATACAAAAAAGATGGTTCACTCAAAATCTTTATTGTAATGAAGCTTAAAATATTCCCACACAAAGGATAACATATGAAAGCTTTTTTAGTAAAAACTGAACTTGAAGGCATGGGGCAGGGGGCATGTGTATGTGGAAAACCATAGTTATTTTAGCACTGAAATGTAAACTCCTCTGAAACACTCCTACTTAGACTGTATTATATAAGACACTCATAAGGGCTAATAATCATTTGTAACAGAGCAGGGCCTTTACAGATTCCCATGAATTTGTTCATTATACTAACACTTTTTCAAGAATGTTGCTTGGTTAGAGCTTTTGCCAAAAATAACTATTTAAACCCGCACAGGAAGGAACTAACAAATGTTGATAATATCATTAACTGAGAAAATGTGAAAAACCTAAACACAAATAATGATTTTTAATGAAAACTGCTAATCGTCGACTTCATATTATATTCCCTAAAGGTTGAAATGTAAGTGAAAACGTTTTATAATCTATAAAACTTTATTAAAACAGTTAAGTACAGGTAAGGCACAGTGCCTCACACCTATAATCCAAGTCCTTTGGGATGTTGAGGTAGAAAGAGTGCTTTAAGCCACAAGTTTAAGACCAGCCTGAGCAACAGAGTGAGACTTCTCTACAAAAATTTTTAAAAATTAAGGAGGTGTGGTGGTGAGCACCTGTAGTCCCAGCTATTTGGGAGGCTGAGGCAGGAGGATTGCTTCACCCCCGAATTTCAAGGCTGCAGTGAGTATGATTGACGCCACTATACTCCAGTCTGAGTGACACAGTGAGACTGTCTTTTAAAACAATCAAACAAAAAAGGGTAAGTGCAATTATTAGTGAATTACATTGAATTGCTTTGTTTCTCCTAAACAATGAGCATGGTAAAGTAAGTATAACACAATGAATACATCATTTGTTGGAGGTGTGAAAGGAAAACAAGAAAAGAATTAGTTAAGGGACATTACCTGGTTCTGGCAGTTTTGAAATGCTCCATATATGTTTGATTAGCTTCACTTGTACTAAAAGTAGGGGCAAAGCAATTTTTTTTTTTCCAGTTTTTGGCCAGGGCTGGGTTTGAAGCCACCACCTCCGGCATATGGGGCTGGCACCCTACTCCTTTGAGCCACAGGTGCTGCCCAGGGGCAAAACAATTTTAAGCATCATGAATAAATATCACCACATTACTGGAAATTGAAATATTACAGTTTTCAGAATGTATCAAAAACATCCACCAAATTATTCCTTTTAAGGGCCAAATTTTGAAGTGGTTTATAATATTCAACAGAAAACTGTGTGATATAGCATTATGTAAAAGAATTTTATAGAAATAATTTGTACATAACTTGAGGTTCTCTTTGCAATGATAAGTTGTATTTAGTAAATAAAATGAAAAAATTCCCAAATTTTTCTCTAAATATCTGATTTTTATTACAAATGATATAGTTAGTAGTATTAATAATAGTTATACGAAAGGCCCTTCAATTTTCACTAGAAATAAAATCCCCCTTTCTCCTATCTTACAACACAACATATGAACGACATTAAAATTCTTACCACAATCTGAGTAATATCAGAATCGCCTGAGACCCCCACTACACTGTCAGCTCTTGGAGATGAGGGCGTCCGGCTTTGTCATCTAGCATTACGATTTGTAACTAGGGCTCACCCACTGAACTGTGAAGAGATCCATTCCAACATGTGCCACTAAACAGGACACGTTTCTTCAGTGTCAAGATACGTCTGGTACCTGGCTATGTTATCCTGGCTACTTCTGTGAGCCCGGAGTAGAAGTGATATGTCTTATTCTTCTCTCAAACTTCATCTTTAACATCCAGCACTTGGGACATGGCACCAAATTGATGAAAGTGTCCTAACAGAATGCAGCCTGTAGCTGACACTGTGCTTCACTCATCCCAGTAGTTATTTCAGGTATTTTCAAAGTGCCCAAAGAAACTTTAAAAGTAAAAGAATTATGCAAACAATTAGGACATGTTGGAGCTAACATTGTCATTGAAGCTCATCGCTTGGGTCTTACTTCCTAGTTTTCCCATCTAGATTTATATTCTACAGATCTACCTCTTCTCAACATCTACTACTGGACAGAATTCGAACCTGCTCTCAATATGCTTTTGCAAATGAATGAACAGAGCTGACTATAAGGATGCATAAGTAAGTAAATAAACATTTATGGAGGAGTGACTACCTACCAAACAGTAGGCAGGTGGTATTTATATAAACCATGAGGGATAGAATGTAGGAAGTTGAATGAACCTGCACATCATTGCTCCTCGGGCTGCCCCACAGTATACACACCCACAGCTGCAAATATGCAGTTAGAGTTATGCAACTAAGAAGCTGTGTCTTTTACCACAATTCATCTAAGAGGTCATTGATTCTAAAAGGTACTAATATTGTATGTATCATTAAGAGAAAAAAAGTTGCAAAATAATCTGTGATATACCATTAATTTTTGAGATGCAACCCAAAGTCAGAGTTGTTAAAATGTGCTAAAAGGGTTTAAGATCAATGAAAAAAGATGACAATCCTAGCAATCTTCAATTGATTGAGATACACATGCACAAATAATGGTCCTTTCTTTGATGGCATTGTTATATCTCAAGTCTGTACAAGAATTTCTAAGAGAATTTTTTCACTCCCTAGTGTGAAATCAAATAAACAACATTAGAAGTGAATGAAGAACAGTTAATGTCACACATTCACATATAATGCATCAAGATTTTCAAATTTATATTCTACCCCTTCGCTCTTAAAATTGATTATGTTAGCAACTGTGTTTTCAACTAACTTTCAAGTTCAAACATAAATTACTTAACGAGCTCTTACTCTTTTTCCTGCCTAACAATCCAGAGACACATATATCAGCTGCTGAGACAAAGGCCAGCTTTGTCACTAATAATAGTGCAACCTTGAGCAAGTTACAGTTGAAAACTGAACAACATGGGTTTGAGAGGCACAGGCCCTCAAACTTATACACAACTTTTCTTTCCTCTCAACCAAACTCTAATGTGAAACCCACATATGCATAAAGGGCATAGGGCTGACTTTTTGCATAGTCCTGGGGCCCACTGTGGAACTTGAGTATGAGCTGATGGTATACACGTAGTCCTGGAACCAATTCTCCCTGTATACCAAGGGATTTCACTTACCTGTAACTCTTCTTAATCTCAGTTTCCTCATTTACATCTCTACCAATGAAACAGATGAATTTAAAATGTCTAAAAAACACCTACCTAGTTTTAGATGATAGCTTTCGACAACTTATGCTGATAGAATCCTTCTCTTACTAATAATGTACTTCTGAATCACAAGGTATACTCTTCACATAAAATAATAAACATAACATAACCCATTACGGAGGGTTAATGAACGGTACACACTCTACGTGGAAAAAATAAGCCTCAATGCCGAAATACAGAACAGAACAAAAAACCTGAGTTTCTCTTTTCAATGACTAAAACAGATTTTAGTTTTAAAGTAAATCTAATGTTAAACTTCTATGTCATCAAAGTTTGTCTTTTTAAAAAGTTTATTAATCCAGTATGTAGCTCTAGAAATTACTGAAGCCATTATTGCTATGAAAAAAAATGCAAAACTTTGGCCCACAACATCTAAACGACTTTTTAAAAGAAGAATAGTGGCAGTTTTAAAAGGTCCAATTATTTCAGAATTACCAAATGAAAGAGCCATCTTTCTCTTCATCACCTCCTGAAAGAGAGATGTTCTCTGAAATTTCACAGAGAAATACCAACTATTCAGCATTTAGTAAGCTATATTAAAGCTCTTAGGAAAACATACTTGGGCAAAGGAATTATTTGTAGAAAAACCAGAAATTAGGGAAAGTCTCTAGAGATGACCACCCAGATTACTGCTGAACGCTCCCTTTAACTTTACCTTTGTTTTCAAAGGCTCCCTCAGTGAACCACTAACTAGGATGTATAATCTATTATTCTTCAAGGAAAAACTCAATTTTCCTCTAGAAATTAATAAATATAATATTGAGAATGAATTAACATTATAAGATGAAAATGACAGTATTTTAAGCTGTAATTTTATGCTCCAAACAATTTCATAATGTTTGTAAATACACATATAATTCAAACTGGAGCAAGATGAGTCTATCTGGAGTGGAGTCAGGAGCAACATGCCGATTGGCTGAGAACAAGCTAATGTCTAAAGAAAAGCTGAAATCAGTGTATGGGCAAAAAAAGACCATCTCCAGTAAACAAAGCACTTTTGAGAGAACTATATAAAACTAATTAAGGCTTTCCCTCATCCCCACATGCAATAATCTTAAATTCCTTTCCTTACAAGCAGCTCACACAGCCTAGATGGGGCCTTAGGCAAAAATACTGCACCATGCTAGGGTGTCTTGTTTCTGAAGAGGAAAAAAAAATGTGAGCTCCAGATTCTAGACCCAATATGTCTTTTCAGTACAACCCAATAACAAGTCTTTGAACACATCTTTTTATTGTGGGGAATACTATTTGTCTTTTATCATAGTAACTGCCTTGCCAATTAAGAAAAATCCATTCATCTATTCATGTTTGGACATATATTTTAAACATACACAGAGAAGTCTAGGAGCACCACTTGCAAAAAATATCCATGATTGGCAATTAAGTATAGTGGGAAAAACACAGGCTTGGCAGTCACTTGGGCTAAGTGATCTCGGATTAATTACTCTTCATACAGATACAACTATGAGTGAGTCTATTTACATCTCTGAGCTTTATTCTATACATCTGTAAAGTCAGGGTAATACATGAGACTAGTGTAAGGATCACGCAAACAACAACTACCTCTAACTTGACAAACTGATGCACAAAGGTCGTGGAGAGGGAGTTGGAGACAAAGAATCTGAAATTGTCTCTTCTTCCCGAGAAGGGGGTGAAAGTTGTGGGAGTAGAGGGATGGTCCGATATCCATAATCAAAGTTGAACAAAGGTATGGTCACTCTAATTGAATTTTATTTTTTATTTTTATTTTTGAGCAGAATCTCACTCTGTCACCCTGGGTAGAGTGTCCTGGCATCATACCTCATAGCAACCTTAAACCCTTGGGCTCAAGCAATCCTCTTGCTTCAGCCTTCCATATAGCTGGACTACAGGTGCCTACCACAATGTCTGGCTATTTTCAGAGGCAGGGTCTCACTCTTGCTCAGGCTGATCTCTAACTTCTGAGCTCAGGGGATCCACCCACCTCAGCTTCCCGGAGTGCTAGAATTACAAGCATGAGCCACAGTCAAATATTACCTTAGACAAGAGAAAAGGAATCACTTTGAAGAACTAGGAAGAGCACGGCTTCAGAAATAGGTCATGCCCCAGATACAATTTGAATTAAAAACAAAATATATGATAGTAATTGTAACTAACATTTACTGAGTGCATGCTGTATACTGAGCCAGGTACTACTTAACTGCATCACCTCTTTTAATTCTCAGTAACAACCCTATTGAGTGCACATTATTATCTTTACTTTTCTGATGATAAAATCGAAGTTTAAATTGTTTAAGTGATTTGCCTGAGGTCATAGTCTATAGTTGGCAAGATCTCAAAGTGAACTATACTTGTATCTGACAGCAGCACCCCTCTCTTAACCTCTACAGAATCAGTCCAATGCAAAACAAGGCAAACTTAAACTGGAAAAAGCACCTGGGAAGGGTTAGTAGAATATAGTGGTAAATTAGACTATAGCTAGAAAGTAGGCATAGATGAAGGGGCTCTCTCGGAAAGCAAGTGCCCATCCATTTAGGGAGGAGAAGAAGTGAGTCAAAGTTGTGATTGCTGAATCCCCAAATGAGCAAATGATTATTCTGTTGCTGGGAGAGAAGCAATAGAGAACAAGTTCTAAATCTCAAATCCCACTGGCTTGATTAGTGTGCACTGACACCTTAATTTCAAATAAAGGGCAGAGTGGAGGGAAAGGTAGCAGGGGGAGCAATCAACACACAGTGTTTCCTGAGTCCAGATGAAAAGAGTTAAAATTAGGTAGATGCAATGCCTCAGTGAACCAGGCCTACCCTGTTCTAGTTCTCTGTTTCAGTCTACATAGCTGCTCATGTTGATTGATCTAGTTTTGCATTACCTAACATGTCAACTGAAATAGGTTCTTATTGTAGTCTTATAAACTGCTTTCTATGTTCAACTCCAGAAAAGAGGTATAGACCTGTGGTTCTAGAAATGTGATCTACAAAATTCTGGGAGTTCTTGAAATCCTTTCAGGGGGTCTACAAGGTCAAAATTATTTCATTATAATATGAAGACATTATTTGTGTTTTACACTGTGTTGACATTTGCATTAAAAGTTAAAAAGCAAAGGAGGGGCCACATGTGATGGCTCAGGGGCCACATGTAATTCTGGTAGTATTTTGGAAGGCTAAGGTGGGAAAATGGTTTGAGGCCAGGAGCTCAAGACATGCTTGGGCAACATAACGAGGCCCCTTCTCTACGAAAAAAAAAAAAAAAACTTAGCCGGCTGTGGTGGTGCACACCTGCAGTCCTAGCTACTTGGGGTACTGAAGCAAGAAGATCTTTTAAGTCTAGGAGTTCAAGGTTACAGAGAATAGTGAAGGTGCCATGATATTCCAGCCTGAGTAACAGATCAAGAACCTGCTTCTAGGCTGTCTGTGGTGGCTCCTGCCTGTGATCCCAGCACTCTGGGAGACCGAGGCAGGCAGACTGCTTGAGCTCTGGAGTTGGAGACCAGCCTGAGCAAGAGTGAGACCCCATTTCTAAAAACTAGCCGGTGTTGCGTCAGGCACTTGTAGTCCCAGCTGCTTGGGAGGCTGAGGCAAGAGGACTGCTTGAGCCCAAGAGTTTGAGGTTGCTGTGAGCTATGACACCAAGGCACTCTACCAAGGGTGACAGAATTAGACTCTCTCTCAAAAATAAAAATAAAAATAAAACAAGAAAACCCTGTTTCTAAAAAAAAAAAAAAAAAAAAGGACAAAATTCACAATTGTCTGTGACTTAACATGGATGAAGGCACTGGTACCAAAGTATGCTAGTATTCACATTTTTTATGGGGGGGGGAGGAGAAGCCAACTTCATTTCTTAAAATGTTGATAGGTAGTAAAAAATTATTTCTATTAAATCTCAACCCGAGTATATGTTTGTTTAATATCCAGAGTGATAGCATGAAGTTATACATAAAACATTTGCTTATGCAAACTATGCTATGAATGTTTGGAGAAGTGGCTATGCACCTGAGTTTTGAACTAAAATAGTTGCTTTTTAATGGAACACCATTTGTAGTTGTAAGACTGAAATTGTTAATAATACTAATAGATAGAATTTTTTATACTTTATAATAAAATGTGTCCATACTTAGAGATGATCTATATAATGAAGTGAAACAATATTTTTCCAAATGAGCAAAGTCACACAAAGATCCACCGAATGTACAAAACAGATCAATGGATTTTTATGAGAGTTCATATTGTGCTTTAGATTCCATGTAGCAACTAATGTTTAAGAAACTACTTCTTGGGGGGGAGGGGCAAGATGGCCAACAGGTACCAGCCTCCAACAGAAGTTCCCATCCAGAGGGAAGGATCAAGTCCACAAAATACCCAACAAAGTTGAAGACTAGGAGCCCAGCCAAGAGAGAAGAGTGATAACTGTAGGACACCTCTGCTGAGGCAAGTTGTGACTCCTGGAAAGCAATCTACAGGTACATAATACATCCTGAAGGAAGGGTGTCTGTCCCCTCCCCCAAGAAAGTTGTGTTTTTCTCTTTGTTTTCTCTTCGTCTGCTCCTGTGAGTTTCCTACAGGCAAGCAGTGAACTGAGGACTTAATGTCTCACCCCACATGTGAGAGCTACAGAAAGTGGAGTCTACTCCCTTAGAGTAGACTCAGTAGCCCCCTGCTGAGACTCCGAACACCCTCTCGCCAGGCAGAAAAATCAAACTAACGTTTTGCTGTCATTTTGAATTCCCCATCCATCCTTCTCCCCCTTGCCTGCAGAGACAGTGAGAGGAGGCCCAAGAGCAGCATTCCCCCATCCCTGTGGGAACAAGCACTCTGTCCCGCCATGCAGCCAGAGAACTGCTTGAGCTGCACATTCCTCTGCGTGGCTGCTGGCTCTCCGCCACCACCCCAGGCACCCCAGCGGGGCCCCCGAGGACTGATCTACCTGCGCATTCCCAGCGCCCAAGGCCTGGAGGCCTGAGAACTGCAAGAGGACAGTCACTTGAGAGGGAACCACACTGGAGTGGCGGTACTCCAAAGTGAAGAGCAACAGCAGCAGCAGCTAGAACAATAAGGCTCACATCCCTGGGGCTTTTCTGGACAGACACGCCCTATCTCTCTGGGCAACCAGAGGAAGCCAGCATCTTCTCCAGTGTAAGCCACTGGCTGAATGGTTTTGGGATGGTCTCCAAACAGTGCAAATTCAGCATGGGGCAGAATTAGTGGAAAAACTCTGGTAACCTGAATAACCAGAGTAGATCAATTCCCCCAAGGAAGGATGGGGCAGATGCAATTGAAGATCACATCCATAAACACATGGGTGAGATGACAGAAATTGAGTTCAGAATCTGGATAGCAAATAAGATTAACAGAATGGAGGAAAGGAGGGAATCAGAATTTCAAATTATTCAAAAGCTGTCTCAAGAATTCAATGATTTCAAAGATAAAATGACCAAAGATTTTGACACACTGAGGCAAGAGGTTGCAGTCTTCAAAGATCTGAAAAATACAGTAGAATCCCTCAGCAACAGAATGGAGCAGGCAGAAGAAAGGATCTCTGACATTGAAGACAAAGCTTCTGAACATGCCCAAGCACTCAAGGATGAAGAGAAATGGAGAGCAAAAACTGATTACTCTCTCAGAGAGCTCTGGGATAATTCAAAGAAAACTAATATTCATCTTATAGGAATCCCTGAAGGTGACGAAGTTGCTTCACAAAACACAGAGGTTCTTCTTCATGAAATTATGAAAGAGAACTTAACAGACATGCCAAGAGATTCTGAAATTCAGATAGCAGACAGTTTCAGAACCCCACACAACTCAACCTGAAGAAGACAACCCCAAGGCACATCACAATTAACTTCACTAAAGTTAATATGAAAAATAAAATTCTGAAAGCAGCTAAACATAAGAAAACCATAACCTACAAAGGAAAGAATATTAGAATGACTGCAGATCTCTCTGCTGAAACTTTTCAGGCTAGAAGAGGGTGGTCATCAACATTTAATCTCCTAAAACAAAATAACTTTCAACCCAGGATCCTGTATCCATCTAAACAGAGTTTCATTTATGATTGATAAATTAAATACTTTAATGACATTCAAATGTTGAAGATATTTGCCATAACTAAACCAGCCCTCCAGGATATTCTCAGACCTATCCTCCGTAATGACCAGTGCAATCCTCCACCATCTAAGTAAACTCACACAGAAAATTTTGATCAAATTCCAATTTCCACAATGGTGAAAGGATTAAAGATGTCCATTGGACTTTTGAAAAACTCAATACTCAATATTATGCCAGGTATATCAATATTCTCAATCAACGTGAATGGCTTAAATTGCCTCTAAAGAGGTACAGGCTGGCTGACTGGATATAAAAAGTCAGGCCAAATATCTGCTGTATACAAGAATCCTATTTTACCTTAAAAGACAAATATAGACTCAGGGTGAAGGGATGGTCATCTATATTTAGGCCCATGGAGAGCAGGAAAAAAAGCAGGTGTTGCAATTTTATTCGCACATACAATAGGCTTTAAACCAACAAAAGTAAGTAGGATAAGGATGGTCACTTTATATTTGTTAAGGGTAATACTCAATACGATGATATTTCAATCATCAATATTTAGCACCCAACCAGAATGTCTCTCAATTTATTGGAGATACTCTAATAGACATGAGCAACTTGATTTCTCCTAGCTCCATCACAGTCAGAGATTTTAATATGCCTTTGGCAGTGTTGGATAGATCCTCTAAACAAGAAGCTTAGCAAAGAAATTTTAGATTTAAACTTAACCATTCAGCATTTGGATTTAATGGACATCTACAGAACATTTCATCCTAACAAAACTGAATACACATTTTTCTCATTGGCCCATGGAACATACTCCAAAATCGACCACATTTTAGGTCACAAGTCTAACCTCAGCAAATTTAAAAGAATAGAAATTATTCCTTCCATCTTCTCAGACCATCATGGAATAAAAGTTGAACTCAGTAACAACAGGAATCTGTAGACTCATACAAAAACATGAAAGCTAAATAACCTTATGCTGAATGGGTGGGTCAAAGACAAGATCAAGAAGGAAATTACCAAATTTTTGGAACAAAACAATAATGAAGATATCAGTTATCAGAACCTCTAGGATACTGCAAAGGCAGTCCTAAGAGGGAAATTTATAGCAATGCAAGCCTTCCTCAAGAAAACGGAAAGAGAGGAAGTCAACAACTTAATGGGACATCTCAAGCAACTGGAAAAAGAAGAACACTCCAACCGAAACCCAGCAGAAGAAAAGAGATAACCAAAATTAGAGCAGAATTAAATGAAATTAAAAACAAAAGTATTCTACAACAGATCAATAAATCAAAAAGTTGATTTTTTGAAAACGTCAATAAGATAGATAAACTTTTGGCCAACCTAACCAGGAAAAAAAGAGTAAAATCTCTAATTTTATCAATCAGAAATTATAAAGACAAAATAACAACACACCCCTCAGAAATTCAAAAAATCCTTAATGAATATTACAAGAAAATTTATCTCAGATATATGACAATCTAAAGGAAATTGACCAATACTTCGAAGCATGCCACCTTCCAAGACTTAGTCAGAATGAAATAGAATGTTGAACAGACCTATATCAAATTCTGAAATAGCATCAAATATACAAAATCTCCCTAAAAAGAAAAATCTGGGACCAGATGGCTTCATGTCAGAATTCTACCAAACCTTTAAAGAGGAACTAGTACCTATACTACTTAACCTTTTCCAAAATATAGAAAAAGATGGAATACTACCCAACACATTCTATGAAGCAAACATCACCTTGATCCCCAAACAAGGAAAAGACCCAACAAAGAAAGAAAATTACAGCCCAATACCACTAATGAATACTGATGCAAAAATATTCAACAAGATCCTAACAAACAGAATCCAGCAACACATCAAACAAATTATACACCATGACCAAGTGGGTTTTATCCCAGGATTTCAAGGCTAGTTCAACATACATAAATCTATAAACATAATTCATCACATAAACAAATTAAAAAACAAAAACCATATGATTCTCTCAATTGATGTAGAAAAAATTTTTGATAATATCCAGCAACTCTTCATGATCAGACCACTTAAGAAAATTGGCATAGAAGGGGCATTTCTCAAATTGATAGAGGCCATCTATAGCAAGCTCACAGCCAATGTCATACTGAATGGAGTTAAATTGAAATCATTTCCACTCAAATCAGGAACCAGGCAAGGTTGCCCATTGTCTCCACACTTTAACATTGTAATGGAAGTTTTAGCTATCGCAATTAGGGAATATAAGGCAATCAAGTGTATCCATATAGGGTCAGAGGACATTAAACTTTCACTCTTCACAGATGATATGATTGTATATCTGGAAAACACCAGGGATTCTACTGCAAAACTCTTACAAATGATCAAGGAAAATAGCAGCGTCTCTGGCTACAAAATCAACACTCATAAATCAGTAGCCTTTATATATACCAACAACAGTCAAGCTGAAAAAATAGTCAAGGACTCTATTCCATTTACAGTAGTGCCAAAGAAGATGAAATATTTGGTAGTTTACTAACAAAGGACGTGAAAGATCTCTATAAAGAGAACTATGAAACTCTAAGAAGAGAAATAGCTGAGAATGTTAACAAATGGAAAAACATACCATGCACAAGGCTGGGAAGAATTAACATTGTTAAAATGTCCATACTACCCAAAGCAATATATAATTTGAATGCAATCCCTATTAAAGTTCCATTGTCATACTTTAAAGATCTCAAAAAAAATACTTCGTTTTATATGGAATCAGAAAAAACCTTGAATAGCCAAAACATTACTCAGAAATAAAAACAAAGCAGGAGGAATCACACTACCAGACCTCAAACTATACTATAAATCCATAGTGATCAAAACAGCATAGTATTGGCACAAAAACAGAGAGGTAGATGTATGGAATGAATAGAAAACCAAGAGATGAACCTAGCTACTTACCGCTATATGATCTTTGACAAGCCAATTAAAAACATTGAGTGGGGAAAAGATTCCCTATTTAACAAATGATGCTGGGAAAACTGGCTGGCGATGTGCAGAAAACTGAAACTGGATTGACACCTTTCACCACTAACTAAGACTGACTCTCACTGGATTAAAGATTTAAATTTAAGACATGAAACTATGAAAATACTAGAAAGAAAGTATGGGGAAAACACTTGAAGAAATCAGCCTGGGCAAAAATTTTATGAGGAGGACCCCGCGGGCAATTGAAGCAACATCAAAAATACACTACTGGGACCTCATCAAATTAAAAAGCTTCTGCACAGCCAACAACACAGTAAGTAAAGCAAGTAGACAGCCCTCAGAATGGGAGAAGATATTTGCTGGTTATGTCTCTGACAAAAGTTTAATAACCAGAATCTACACAGAGCTCAAATGTATTAGGAAGAGGAGAACAAGTGATCCCCTTTCAGGCTGGGCAAGGGACTTGAAAAGAAACTTCTCTGAAGAAGACAGGTGTATGGCCTACAGATATACGAAAAAATGTTCACCATCCTTAATCATCAGAGAAATGCAAATCAAAACTACTTTGAGATATCATCTCGACAAATCACAGATGCTGGTGTGGTTGTGGAGAAAAGGGAACACTTCTACACTGCTGGTGGGATTGTAAACTAATACATTTCTTTTGGAAAAGATATCTGGAGAACACTTAGAGAACTAAAAATAGACCTGCTGTTTGATCCTATAATTCCTCTATTAAGTATATATCCAGAAGACCAAAAACCACACTACAATAAAGATATTTGTATCAGGGCTCGGCGCCTATAGCTCAACCGGCTAAGGCGCCAGCCACATACACCTAAGGTGGTGGGTTCAAATCCCCAGCCTGGACCCGCCAAACAACAATGACGGCTGCAACCAAAAAATAGCCGGGCGTTGTTGCGGGCACCTGTGGTCCCAGCTACTTGGGAGGTGGAGGCAGGAGACTCACTTGAGCCCAGGAGTTGGAGGTTGCTGTGAGCTGTAATGCCACAGCACTCTACCCAGGGGGACAGCTTGAGGCTCTAAATCACAAAAAAAAAGATATTTGTATCAGAATGTTCATTGCAGCCCAATTCATAATTGCTAGGTCATGGAAGAAGCCCAAGTACCCACTGACCCACAAATGGATCAATAAACTGCAGTATATGTATACCATGGAATACCATGCAGCCATTAAGAAAGATGGAGACTTTAACCTCTTTCATGTTTACATGGATGGAGCTGGAAAATATTCTTCTTAGCAATGTATCTCAAGAATAGAAGAAAAAGTATCCAATGTACTCAGCCCTACTATGAAACTAATTTATAGCTTTCATAGGAAAGCTATAACTCAATTTTAGCCCAGGAATATGGGGAGAGGAGAGAGAGAGGGAAGAGGAGGAGGGAGGGTTCGTGGAGGGAGGGTGACTGGTGGGATCATGTCTATGGTTCATCCTATAAGGGTACATGTGAATCTCTCTAAAAGTGGAATATACATGTTTTAATAACTAAGAAAAAGACATGAAGGCTATGTTAACCAGTTGGATGAAAGTATTTCAAATTGTATATAGAAACAGTACACTGTACCCCATGATAGTATTAATGTACACTACTATGATTTAATAAAAAAAAAAAGAAACTACTTCTTGTTGAGTGTTGGTATAGCGTGAAAGAAGAATATACATAATTATCTGAAACAGCTATTAAAACATTCCTTCCTTATACAACTGCATATCTTTGTGAAGGTGAATTTTCTTCATGTACATCAGTGAAGGATAGATATCGCAAGAGTGAACCCAGAGACAGATGTAAGAGGTCAGCTGTCTTCTACTAAGCCAGACATGAAACAGACTGTCAAAAATGCCATACTCCTTACTCTGTTTTGTTTCTTTTTTTTTTTAAATTCGGATTGCAAACTAATATGTTCCTTTTGGAAAGACATCTGGAGAACACTTAGAGAACTAAAAATAGACCTGCCATCTGATCCTATAATTCCTTTACTAGGTATATACCCAGAAGACCAAAAAGCACACTACAACAAAGATATTTGTACCAGAATGTTTATTGCAGCCCAATTCATAATTGCTAGGTCATGGAAGAAGCCCAAGTGCCCACTGACCCACGAATGGATCAATAAACTGTGGTACATGTACACCATGGAATACTATGCAGCCCTAAAAAGGATGAAGACTTTTCCTCCTTCATGTTTACATAATGGAGTTGGAAAATATTCTTCTTAGCAAAGTATCTCAAGAATGGAAGAAAAAGTATCCAATGTACTCAGCCCTACTATGAAACGGGAGAAGCCGTTTCATTATAGCCTAAGAATACGGGAGAAGCCGAGAGGGAGGGGTAGGGAGGGGGGAGGATGATTGGTGGGATCTTGCCTAAGGTTCATCTTTTAAGGGTACATGTGAATCTTTCTAAATGAAGAATATAAATGTCTTAACACAGTAACTAAGAAAATGACATGAAAGTATGTTAATCAGTTTGATGAAAATATTTCAAATTGTATATAAAAATAGCACACTGTACCCCATGACAGTATTAGTATACACAGCTATAATTTAATAAAAAAAAATAGGTTATTTATGTTATCATATAATGGGCTTGTTATTGTTACTTTAAAATAAATGTTTACAGATTTTCTCAGTTTTAATTCCTTTTAGACATAACCAATATTTAAAAAAAAAAAAACCCTACAGTGACCTTAATAAAGTGTAAGCATAAGGTTTGAGCATGTAATGTTAAGTACTGCTGGTCCTGAGTCCAGAAGGTTTGAGAATCACTGATAATAAGCCAATAGGGAAAGACCTTATTCTGCTGTAATGTTACCCTAAGGCAACAGTTCTCAATCTGTGAGTCATGACCCCTTTGTAACAATGAAAATACATTGTGCATTAGGAAGGCTGAGAACCACTGTCCTAAGAGAAAGAGGTAGGCAGGGAAGAGGAAGGAAATGGGGATATACTGAATTGTATCCCCAAGTATCCCACTGGGTGTTTTCATATTAATTAATTACATCATTTACAAAACCTTCAACAGATCTGATTATGCTTATAATCAGAAGCTGACAGAGAGAGGAGGGGTAATCCACCTAACACAACAGATGGTAAGCAACAGAATCAAGGTCATGGCATGAACCTCTTTATTTCTGAAGTTGATTCTTTCCATTACACATCATATTGATGACAGAAACCAGCCCTTCCCTGCCTCCAAAACTGGTCAAAATCCACCAAAAACTTGTAAATGCAGAGCTTTGGTCTTTAACATAATTTCTGTTCTAAGTCAAAATAGCTAAATCTTTTAGATGTCTAATTCTTCATTATTGTCTTGTTTTACCAAATAGAAAGAAAGTTTGGTCCACCTAACTAAAAATGGCTGTTAATTGAGTTTATAGCACAATATACTAATTTTCTGGTATTGGTACACTTCAGGTATAATATACACAATACAAGGAACCTCCACAGTTGGCCACTTCCTACAACGACTACCTCCTTACTCAACCTAATTTTCACAGACCGGACAAGCACCTCATGTATGTATCAGTACAACAGGCCTAGTTCCTTATGTTGACCACCTCCATATGTTGACCAGTTTGTTACAGCCCCTTGGGTGGTCAACTTACAGAGGCTCTACTATATAATAATTCTTTTAATGTCATGTTAGTCAACATTGGAGAGTAGATTTATACATAAAGGCAATGTCTGTCTCTTTTGCTTTGTAGGTTCATGTATATAACTAATATTCATTCAAATCTTTAATTAAAAACTTACTATGTTTATTAGGCTTTGGAGGCACAAAACATGAACATATAAATATTACTTTCTGATGATTTAAAACAGAATTATGGCCTTTTTAGTGCTTTTAAACTCAACAATTTTGTGCTTACTTTATAATCAAGCTTGGTCAGTGTCCCTTTTAAATGAAAACCTTAAAATGAAGAAACTAAGGTATGTTTTAGTAAACAGTTAATGATTATATTTTAAAATTGTTTTATTGAGTTGTTAGAAAATGCAAGAGAGGGCTCTGCGCCTGTGGCTCAAGTGGCTAAGGCGTCAGCCACATACACCTAAGGTGGCGGGTTCAAATCCCCAGCCCGGGCCCACCAAACAACAATGATGGCTGCAACCAAAAAATGGCCAGGCGTTGTGGCGGGCACCTGTAGTCCCAGCTACTTGGGAGGCTGAGGCAGGAGACTCGCTTGAGACCAGGAGTTGGAGGTTGCTGTGAGATGTGATGCCACAGCACTCTACCCAGGGGGACAGCTTGAGGCTCTGTCTCAAAAAAAAAAAAAAAAAAAAGAAAGAAAGAAAATGCAAGAGAGAAACAAAAAAGAAATCCTAAGCCCCCCCTCAAGTGACTACATGGACCCCTTCTTGGCCACGGGGACCCCAGAGAAAACTCAAAACTGAAATCCTGACCATGATGGCTGAGGAGGCTGGACATGCTCCTTGATGTCCCTCCCCCTTGACAGCTGAGGCTGGACACGATCCCTGATGTTCCTTCCCATTGATGGCTAAGGAGGCTGGGCACACTCCCTGGTGTCCCTCCCCATTAACCACCATTAGCTTTTCTTCCTTACGAGCTAAACAGAAATCAGCCCTTTGGAAGGACCTGTTCCCTGGCTGACTTTAACCTACCATCTAATGCTGCTCCTTTCTTTTTGTGGTTGTGACTATTACTGACCAGTGTTCTGTCTTGATTAGAGGCCACTGGATATGGAGGGGCTCAGACTAGTCTACAGAGAATGAGCAGTGAGGGTTTGTTTGTCTGCTTCCCTTTCTGACGTCAGAGGGCCAAACGCCCTCTAGCCCTGGATTATGCTAACATCGCCATTTTCTCTACCTGGATCCCATGAAGTTGCATGAAGCTCAACTGCACGATGCATATTTCTCCTTTCATAAATATTCACGATTCCTCCTACAGCTTGTTAAATATGTATATTCGGCCATTCCACTCAGCATAAATCTCTGTTCCCCTTGTTAGTCCCACTAAGTATCTGTTTCAGCTTCTGCCCAGAGGCTATCCTTCCCAGCCTGTCAGAATGGCCACCCCACAGGCTAAAATCCTTTATGGGAAATAAAGCTCCCCTTTCCAAACCTATGAACCTTGTCAATCTTCAGTAGACACAAGTAATAATAGTGATCTTTTCTTAAGGACTCTCTCTTGTCAGGTAGGAATCACTCCTCTTCTGGCCTCTTACATAGCTAGAATAAGATTCCTCTTCTCTCTCCTCATCCCCCATTCTTTCTCTCTGTCAGGAGGAGTGACACTTCTGAAAAGAGAAACCAAACTTGCTTAGCTCAGCCCTTCAGGAAATCTTTCAAGCAAGTTTACAGGGAGGTTGCATTTCTGTTTTTTATCACATGAAAGACAACAGGAATGTTTAGAGGATAGGGAGGAAATTTGTTTCAGGGGAAGACAGTATCAGGAAGTCCATTATTCGGAGATGTAAGTCAAGTTTTCCAGGTGATTACATCAATTAATAATGCTGAAGTTTTTATTTCCTTTTGTCTGTGACCTATGCAGTATTGCTCACAGAGCTTCAAACTAAGGAGAATAAGCTTGAGGTATTATATTTGATACAACATTGTGCTACAATACAAAAACATTTTAAATATTTGGTTTTTGTCCATGTTCCAAGAACAGAGCTCCTAAAACCTTTGGAATTTCATCAGCAAAAATGTGACAAAATTTCGTAACAATTCTCTTTTCACCCTTGAGCTCATGCTAGGGCTAAACAGCCTTCGGATGGGGCTGGTCACTAGAAAGAGATTAGAGGGTAAGAACTTTCAGCCTCACCAGCTGACCCACAGAAGGGGAGAATCTCTAGGTTAGTGAGATTACACTAAGTGCTCCTGGGAGGGTAGCAAGCCCAGAGCAAGCCTAGAAGCTCAGGGCACCCTTTCCCACATACCTGGTCCTGTGTATCTCTTCCATCTGGTTGTTCCTAAGTTGGATCCCTTATCATAGGTATTTTCCAGAGTTCTGTCAGCCTTCTAGCAAGTTATTGAGCCTGAGGAGGGGGCAGTAAGAACCATTTAGTCAGAAGAATGGATGGCTCTGGGTGGTGCTTGTGGGTAGGGCACCGGCCCCATATACCAAGGATGGCAGGTTCAAACCCGGCCCCTCCAAACTGCAACAAAAAAATTGCCAGGTGTTGTAGCGGGTGCCTGTAGTCCCAGCTACTCGGGAGGCTGAGATAAGAGAATTGCCTAAGCCCAGGAGTTGGAGGTTACTGTGAGCTGTGTTGCCTCGGCACTCTACCAAGGGCAACAAAATGAAACTGTCTCAAAAAAAAAAAAAATGGATGGCTCCCCCAGAACTTATGACTGGTGTCTGAAGTGGGGGCAGCCTTGTAGGACTGAATCCTTTAACTTGCAGGTTCTGACACAAACTCCAGGTAGATGACGTCAGACCTGAATTAACTGAGCTGCTGGATACCAGTTGGTGTAGGAAAATTGGGGAACAGGTTGGTGTCAGAAAAAAACATTCCATAAAGGTGCCAAAAAGTACAGGGCCAAGGACATTGAGAATTGACTTCTTTATCAATTGATTCTCAATTTGAAAGAAGATGTTATTTATTGGCCCTAAAGCCCAAAGACTGTGTGCCAGATACTATTTGCTTTACATATATCATGATCATTATTATTTTAGAGATGGAATGTTGCTGTATGGCCCTGGTCGGACTCAAAATCCTAGGCTCAAACAATCCCTCTTACTAACTACCTGGGATTATAGGTGGGCACCACCACACCCAGCCATATATATAATTATTATTCCATTTTTAAGACAAAAAACTGATGTGTAGGGGGAACTTGATGTTGTACTTTATCAAGTGGCAGAACTGGAATTCAAATTCAAGTCTATCAGACTTTTAACCTCATCATACTCTACCTTTACAAGAGAATGATTCTGAATGTTATTCAAATACTAAAAACAGGCAACAAGAAGAGTTATTACCATAATCTGCCTTCAATGACACATTTTAATTTGATTTAGAAACATAAAAATGCCTTGGAATATAGAAAACATTTATAATAATAAAAGTTTATATTGATTATTAACATATTAACTAAGCTGTCTTTTCTTCTCTTCAGTTATATTTTAAATGATTTGGGGGCACAAAAATTAAAAGGAGGAAGAAAAAGAAAGCTAAAGATGTAATTGATTAGATGGGGGGGGGGTCTCAGCTTCTAAAGAAAGCAAAATCCAGTATGAACAGCAGCAGCCCCTGGTGGTCCAAGGGGGAAAAAATAGCGTATCTGCAGCTCTGCGGGCACAAAGATGTTTTTTGAAAGAATATATGTACATATTTAGCCATTTGACTCAGTTCTCAACCCAACACATTAAAAAACAGATGCTTTAAAAAATGATCTGTTGGCAAGATGCTTGTTAAAATTTTATCAGTTGAAATATTAAAATTCATTATGAATTAATTAACACATTATACAAAAATAAAATGTTTTTGTTTCATCATTTTACAAAGTACTATAACCAGTGGCGATTAACACTGGGAATTTTGTGTGTCTCGATATGTGTTGCTCAAAAAGAAACTAAATTTATAGGATTACCACTAAATTGATGACATTTTCTGTCTTCACTCTAGAATTCAGTTGGCAGATGTTTTCGAGAACAAAAAATTCCATCTTATTACAAAACATATTAAGCAAGTTTTCCTGCCAGGCATGTCTGACATGATGTTTATTGCCTAGACCAAATCAATCCCTTAATAAGCTATAATATATGCCAGCAAATACATTATTTCATAGTTAGGGAAAGTTGCCACATGAAACAGTAAGTTCTTTGATCTCGCATGCTCTGCTCCTAATGCATCAGAAAAGTGCTACATAATCTCTTAGTCAGTCATCTATTTATACTCATTTAGTCGTAAAACAAAATTATGCTGTGCTAACTGTAAAGATTTAGGCCTGAATGCTACTTTACTTCTGCCTGTGCATACCAGATTATCTGTAAAAACTCGAAAAGAGATTGGCTAGTTGCTAAGATAATAGAGAAAAAGAAAATTTAAATACTTGAAAATACTAGGACAATGAAATGGTTCCAGAAATTAAACAATCATTGTTTATAATATAATCAATTGAATTTGGTGGCTATATCACTAGATAGAAATGACTCCAGTGGCATCAGTATGGAAGGGAAGAGGCTCAGAAAAGACAACAAGGCAACATTCACTGGTCCTCACCAAGACGATGACTACATCCAAGTCAGAGCATCAGAAACATAGTTTTTAAATATGAGATTCCGTTTATCAGAGCTAGCTGTTTCTCAACAATTGCAAAAATTCACATGAACATTGAAGATATCAGTCAGAAAACTAGACAACACTAACTATCTCGTATGTTAAGGAATATAGATTTTTGATGGATGTCAATAGCCAATCATTCCATAAGTATGTGAGAATCTTCAATGTGCAATGCCAGGCTCTGCCAAGATGCCTGTTTTGTAAATGTCTCCTCCACATGTTGGCTTTTCCTTTTGTGGCCGTATCACTCGTCTCTTCTCCATTGCCATCACCTATTTTGTTTCAGTCTCCTTTCACATGCTGGTTCTAACCCCTCTAACTCTCATAAGAGCAGCCCACAACAAAGTCTCACTGTAGGAAAGAAAGATTCAAGCACTTTCAGCTCAACAGTAGACAGATCATCATCTAGAAGTGGGGAACCTGCAGCCTTCCAAGTCACATGACGATGGTGGGGGTCAAGGACGGTTTGTTTTCACATGTCCCTGACACCTCTCCCATTGTTTTGCCACTGTTTAAGCACCAAAAGATGTGAGAAAAGTTTCATATATCTCTGCTGCACCCTTTTAAATAACAGGATTTGTTCTGCAAAATTTGAATTCAATCAAAAGGCTGCACTCAAGGATCCAGAAGGGCACATGTGGCTCCAAGGTCCCCAGTTCTATACGCTGCAGGTCCTTTTGTCTAGGTATCTCTAAACTAAGGCCATGTCTTTTTGCTTTGTTCTCCTTCAGGAGATTAAATTCTGGTGAGTGGGATTAGTATCAGTTCCTGACTCCCTTACAATATGCTCTGTGCTATTTCAAAGAGTGGCTCACATCTATCTGTCTGTTGAAGACTGACATGCAATGCCAAAGTATATAAAGTACTCTCAAAGATCTGGATTATAAGGGGATTTAGTGGAGAGGCATGAAAGATAAATTGGCAATGCTGGTAAAATCATAAGACTAAATACAAGAAATATTGGAGGAGAGCACATGAGAAATTTTGCCGACATTAACTAATAACAATAACTTCTAAGAGTCTTAGTAAGATGAGGTCACTGGTTATGGTGAGAGAAAGAATATAAGGTTAAGCTTATATTAAAGAGCTATGTGACCTTGGGAAAGTTACTAAAAGTTTTTTTTTTTTCCAGAAACCATACAAAAAGGGCCTTAATTAGTTCCACAGGAAGAGGCACAGGAAGGGACATGACAGCTCCCGTCTCTGGGACAGTAGACACAGACTCAGTTGCCACCCTCCAAAAGCTAAAAGTTTTTGACCCATAGTCTCCTCATCTGTAAACCTGAGACAATATCAGTGATACTATTAAAAAAGAATATACATAAACACACACACATATATAAATTGTTTATGAACAAGTTAGTGTCTATTAAGTGTCAATTGGTTAAAAATCTTTGTCACTGTCAGATGTAGTTTGCTATATCGTATCATACTTTTACTGTATGTGATTTAATTTCATATTTCAGAGACGTTTTGTTTTCAATCTATAGACTACAGTGGTGAAGAAGAAACAGGACAAACATCAACAGTAATTCAAAGTCTAGTTTCAACACTTAGTTATCCCACTTACTAGCTGTGAGATCTTAGACAAACATCTGTACATCAGTTTCCTTCAGTATAAAATAAGAATAAAATGCTGTGTTCTACCTATATATTAGGCCATAGCAAAGAACAGATGATAATTTCAAAATGCTAGTAAGTACATAAATAAAAGTTAATTTAGCTATAATACATACCATACCTTATGTCTCAAAATTACAAACACTTGTTCTTTGGAGATAGTAGGGAAGAGAGTACAAGAAGTCTTTTCTTGAGTAGATCAAAACTACTTCAGAATCAATGCTCCTCCCCAAAACGAACCATATGGTTTCCCATGGCAGTACCAAGCCTTACTGACTAAAAGTATGTTTGGACAATGTCATCATAGCTCTGTTATTTTACACAATTTTAAAGATTTTTAAAAGAGATGGTATTTATTTAGAAAAATGATTTCATAATTAAGACTATCAGATACAACGTTGTGTTATCCATGTGAGTCCACTTTTGTCTCCCAGTGCTTTCAATGGGAAAGGAGACTGATTAAGTGAAATGGAATGGCAAAAAAACTTAAGAAAGAGAAGTAAAAATAACAAAGAAAAAGAAACAGAGAATTAAGGAAAAAACAATAAAGGAAGAGAGAGCATGTCTTAGTGATGCAATACAAAAACGATATTTTTTCCCTTGGCATAAGAAAAGATAGATGCAGGGATAAAGGAAGCAGATGTGAAAAGCAGAATAATGGAAATACACACACACAAGGGGATAAAAGAAAAAAATCAAAGCAATGGTGACAAGATCAAGAAAAAACAGAAAGGAGGAAATAAATCTATGAGACAGATAGATGCTTACTCAATCTGTGCATGTCGTAGGCAAAAAAAAGAAACTTTAAGAAGAAATTAAAAAAATACATAAAATCACTTTTTGCTTTACATTTTACAGTTACACGTAAATACTCTTCATGTGTATTTAAAAAACCTTACACAGTTAATTCCTGGAATCAGGATACCAGAGGTAATTTTAAAACCCTGTCATAGGACGGTAGGTGACAGATTGGATCATATACATATGTGTAGAAGGAAGGTTAGGACAACTGACAAAGAAGGAGGTAACATGACGACCCTGAAGTGGTCACACACAAGAAAGGGGGGAATACAACCACCTTGGAATAAACAAGCTACTTACTGATTGCAAATCCAATAACTGCTTTTGGTTTTCAAATAATACATTCAATAGAGAGATGCTTTTTAGAAATTTAAATATTATAATCTGCCTAACTTTTGTTTGACTCATTGTATGAAGTGCTTTGGGTGTTCTTGGGTAGGATACTATTTTGGGGGGGTCTTGAGAATTTATATGTTATGTGACTGCTTAACTGTTATAACTTAATAGACTGACCTCTAATCATTGTCTTAAATGTCTGAAATAGGATTCTAAAAAGTAGAGCAATTATGCCATGGACTGGGAGTATAATACAGAGAATAAAAACTTAGAAAGCAATGTATTTCTCTTCAAAGTCCATGTTAAGTATTTAATTAATGATCTTTTAAAGTAAATGTAGAAATAGCTCAAGTTGAATAATCTGAAATGTTTTTTACTATTTTACTATACATGTATTTTACTATAATGTTACTATAACATTTTACTATAAATGTTTTTTACTATTAATCTACAGTGTAATTTATAAAATGTTAATTTATGTTTAAATGTTCAGATTAAATTAAAAGTCCAGCATCCATAATAAGGGCTTAGAAAACTACAAAAATGTCCCACATATAATGCACAGAGTGTCTACCCAGCAGACTGTGTTAAAGTGCAAATAACACTGCTGTGCCCTTCAGACCCAGAGACCCCTGGGCAGCACTGCTATGTCAACCCCATGCTACAGCCACTACAGAGTTGCACTATAATGTGTGGAAGTTTCCCTGGGTGGGACGAGTGAGAAGGAAGGAGTTCCTTCATTACACTATCACTGAACTAGTTTAGCTTCAATATTTATTAAGATATTAATTACCCGGTCCGACTTCAGAAGTTAGGCTGAGACACCATGTATGGACGGTTGCTTATAGGAAAACCATGCATTATCCAAGAAAACCGACCACCCACGATGAGGAACATTTTGCACACTGCATTATTATTTCAGCAAGGACTATGTTTGGAGTTATTAGGCTGCATGTAATCTCTCAATAGTATGTTGGGGAACTGGATTGGAAAGTTTTCTTTTTTCTGAATATATCATAATAAAATTATTTTAGAAAATTTTCCTTGAATTAGTATATAACACAAGAAGAAATGACATGACATTTGCATTTGAGACTTCCTATGAAGTGTCACACTGAAATAAGAATGATGTGTTTTGCACTTTTAAATAAAAAACCAAAAAGAATACTTTCTTAAAAAAACAAAAATATTTATATGAAATAAAATCTAAATAAAGCAAAAGAAGCAGCGAAGGAAAGCAGTGATCTCACTTACTCTGATATACAACTGCATCATTTCTTTCTCTCTTTGGGGGTTACGGTACTTTTCATAGAAATCGCGTCGCTTCTTTGTTTCTTTAGAAACTTTATCTTTTCTTTCTCGTTTTTCTGATGGTTCATCTGAACTATCAGAAGATGACTGCACATGTGTCTTTGGCTTTTCCACTTCAATATAGTTTTCATTAGGATTCAGTACTATGACTCCATAGCCTTCCTGTTTTGAAATGAAGAAGGTGGCATAATTTAAGCTTTGAATCTATTTCAATTTACAAAAAAAATTTTGTAAAATCTCAGACCACTTTAATATAGTTGCACATCCACTAAAATATTCTTTTAGGAATAATTATGGTTTTAATTTTTCCAAAAGAACGTTATTTAAAATTGCTTGCCTTTATTGTGTATGTAAATAATCACATATTAGCTATAAGAACAAAAAACTGAATTATAATACAAACTTTATACAGTTTAAATATAAAAAGTATAATTCATATCTCCCTGAACCTCAAAAATGATTGAAATAAATTATAAAATAACAAGTATACTTTCAAACCACATTAAAATTTATAATACACATTTTCAGAAAGTAACAGTTAAAATTGAAGTTCACAATTCAAACTACATTTTCTTGGAATTTTTCCTTTACAATTGCCCTTTAATAAGCATTTTTATTTGTTTGAACAAATAAGCAATTAAAAAGAAATCTAACATTCTGCAACCTTACGTATCTATATTACATATCTATATGTAATATCTTACATATCTATATTATCGGGAACATATAATATCTTTGCACCTTGGATTTTATTCACCTCATTTCTTTCAGGAGAACAGACAAATCGTAAAAGAGAACAAAGCACAGTTGTACTATAATGTATGGAAGCAACTCTTTAATCTTGAAATTTCTTTTTCCAAACTACCACACAATTTCTCTTTATTAAAAACTAGGACCAGGGAACAAGTAAGAAAGTTAACAAATATAGTTTATTGTGCTATTTCAGGCTTTTTTTTTTAAGTTTGTAAAAACATATGTCTTCCTGTCTGACTTATCTCTAGCAAGGCAAATATTTCTATGATTATAATTTAAGGAAACTTTTTATATTTATATTATAACTGATGGACTAACTTAACCATGAGAAACTAGAGGATAAACAATAACCACTGACAAGCAAGTGCAACAAAAATTTTTGATGCTATTATATATCCTGTCTTTCAATTGAACTCTGTATTGTGGGTGTCCTAATTACCCTTGTAAAACACTTTAAGGTCACATTTAAAAGATGTGCTGTATTAGAATAAAAGCGTAAGTGCTATAGAAATAAAAGTTATAAAATTACATTCTTAAAAAGGGTACTATTTTTTTCAAGAGTTTACAGACTCTTGAAAGTTGAAATTTAGAATTTATTTTTTTGACAAACCAATAATCAGATGATTTTTAGAAACTGCTAGCAGTAATAATAAACCAGCATTAGCATGGACTCAATTATCTTATTTTAAAATACCCTGCACCGCTGCTCATGTTTGGTCTGCTTACAGTTGATTTCACAGGCTACTTACAAACTTCGTGGGGATTGGTTCAATTTTTACTCCCAAGCAAATGATATTATAAACTAAAACAAATAATATTCAAGATCATTAAAGTTCTGATTTTAGTGACAAGACTATTAATTAAGATATAGTCATCCTGCATACGTGAAAACTAGATAATAATATATAGCAAACACAATACATTCTTTAACAGATGTTCAAATAAAACTTTCAAATAATCTCTCTTCCATGATAGTCTTATAAAACAGTTTACCAATTTTTAAATTTAAACATTCTACATCAAAGCATAAGAGGAGATTTTTATTTAATGTTTTTTAGCTGGTAAGTCCAAAGTTTTACCAACAAAGGATATTTTATTTTGTTCTGCTTTATTCCAATCTGTATAGCTATTCAAAAGTCTTGTAATTCATTGTGATCACTGTCAGGTAGACAGATTGTCACTTGGTGATTTTCTACAGTTGGACACACTTGACTAGTTATTAAAATCACATTTGAATCAAGTTCCTACCCTTCTCCCTTGTGCCCCTTACAACTTTTCACGCCCTTCTCAAATTTCAGCCATAACTTCTCCTCCCACCAAAAGTAAGTTAAAGAACACTGTTGCACTCTGCTAAACAGGGTGAAATAGAGGCATTCAGTACACTGTCTTTGGTATGAGAAACATAGTCTAAAAGGTCACCAGAGGCCAAAAAGAAAATTGCCTCCTTACTAGATTCTGTACTGTGAGTAAGTAGTCTCCTGTCATGTTTCTTCCCTGCCTTCTCAGAGTGAACTAAACTTTAAACACACACACACACATGTGCTTATGCTCACACAGAGTTAGCAAACCTAAAATAGAATCATGTAATTCTTGGAGATGAAAATAGTGATATACTACATTTTGAAAATAATATGGAAAATTTCAAACTCAAGGTAACAAGTGTGACTTCAATAAACTGATATCATATGAGCATCTTCTTTGCACTATGAATTTTAAAAAAGGTAAACTTTGTTTGAGCAAAATTTACAGTCACCAGAATTACAAAACTATTATCTCAACTTAATCAGTAGAAACAATATTGTCATCATATCAGGCTTATTTGAGCAATATTTTTATCTTCAAGTTTTAGAAATCACAGATTGGAAAATTATTGTGCCTACTTCTGAATACACTCTGAATTTTGATGTGTCCATCTACATAAGTATAACAATGGACACATATAACTCATCAAAGAAGCAGTATTTGTCTAAGTTATTGATTATGTAACTGAAAAGTATATGACTCATTCGTTCAATTTTACAAAGACACAATGTCAATTTTCCACTTAGGCATCAACTGATGAAAAATGATTCTATTTTTAAGTCATCATTATTTAAATCAACTAAAGAATTTTTATGATTTAGATCTCAACAATGAATGTTTCTCTTTTAACATCTGAACTATTTAGAAAATGTTTTATCCTTTAGGATTTCAGATTGCCAACTTAATTAATGTAACAACAATCAAGAAACATTCAGGAACGTTTTCTGCAGAAATGGGAGCTCATTTTAATAAATATCTTTGTTGCTAATTCCATTACCATTCTGTAAAAACTTAACATTTTTCAATTAAAATTTTTCTGATAAATTAATTAATGCAATATTCGCAAAGCCTATTGAAAACATGTGATAATGGGTAGAAAAAGTAGGAGCAACAAAATACAGTGAACATCCCGTCTATGTGCTCTGACCACAGACACCGCAAACTTCATCCTTTCCTTCTGTCCTCTGTCATATAGCACGTCGTCATGAAAATCCCTTTACGCTACAAAGCTTTTTGCCATATTAACATTAATGTATGGGAACAGTGGAGTCAAAGCAGCTTAGCTTTACTAAGCTGGGACAAAATATCAGTTGTTCAATTTAACTGTTTTCAACAAATAATATCAACTTACTTTAAAAATCAAAATAAATGCCATTTTAAAAAGTGATTATTTTTATTCCTAGTAACTCGATCAGCACACAACAAAATAACAGATGTTAGTGTGACCTTTAATGACTCTATCCACAAGTTTCCTAAGGTTAGGAAACTACACTATACAAGATATCAAGAGAGAATATAGTCAAAGATAACTACGAGATATCAAATAGAATATAGTAAAAGAACTATGTATTGCTACTCTAATAAAGAAGCCTCCATCTTAAACATTTTATGTTGAAGTATTCCTTTCGCATTTAGTTATTTCTTAAGTGTGTTAAATTTCTCATAAGATAAAAAGTTAGTTCATTTCAAATACACATGGAAACCTCTCCCGTTACCTATAAAAAGATAAAATGATTAAAGTAATTATCTAACATTCTCCAACTAAACAAATAAAACTTCTGGTATCTTTTATAATGATTTACCAAATCAATTCCAATACCCAACATTTCAAGAGACAAAGCTCACATGAAGTTGTTAATTAACTCTATGCATCACACAGTCCAGGAGAAGACCAAGACGGTGATCCCCAGCACAGATGCTGGGCAAAGGCAGCTTTATCTCTTCAGCTCATCTCATTCCACTTTCTATGCTTTCGTAGCTATAACTGTAGCTTCACTTTCATACCTGTGTTTATATAAGTTAAACTATGAAACCTTAATCAGAAACCCTCAAAAGTTTACCACTAGACACAGCATTGTATTCAGCAGAAATCCTTGTGATCTGAATGGAAGATACAGGCCTCCAGGCCTTTTTTACTTTGAAGTCTATAGATGTACTTACTAACAAATAATCTGTCATTTGTCATTCAATCAACAAATGATGGCTTAGGTCAGAGAGGTCTAAAACGGACAGGTTGATGCCAAAAACAAAGAGGAAGCCTTGCTAGAAAAATTAAATGAGTACATATAAGTACTGATCAAAAAGATTCTGCAAATAGATAGAATTAAAAATTGCCGGACCCAAACCAGACTATACTTTTGGCTCCTAATGAAAACTTGCTAAAACTGAAGATTTATCCAAGTTAATGTGCCTACTAATTACCCTTTATAAAGAAAATGGAAAATAGGAGTTAATTCTACATTTCTTCAAATATCTTGTGGTTAGCTAAAAAAAGAATCAGCTAAAAGTACTCATCTCTTACAGTACTGCTAGGATATTACCCTACCAATACTGCAAGCCACATGTGACCAAAGAGGTCAAGGGTCAGAGTAGAATCCTTTGACCTATGGGACTATCTGTTTTGGTCTTTAGGCAAAGCTCTGTAAAAGATCATTTGACACAAATTTATCAGTTACATTGCTCAAGTTCAGCATTCTGTCTGCTTGGTTTGAAAGAAGATAGGTGTCATCCTCAAGGGAAATGATGCCCAAAGTATTTTACCTACAAGCTACATCTTCCCACGGACAAACCACTATCCATTCATCTTTTCTGAAAGATGTATGATGTGTTTATTCTCATTTTTTTTTTTTCACAAGAAGCATATGTATACGTCAGCGTTGCACCATCTGAGGTGCGGCAGTGGGACGGGGTCATGACAACCAATCAGAAGTCCCCGGTGAAGCGTTAAGCTCGCATAGCTGTTGGAGCTGCAGCTCAGCTTGGGAAATGCCCCCTCCATTATTTCAGTAATTTTCTCAAGACGTGACCTGTAACTGAAAAGCCTGAAATGACACTGGACTCCGTCTTGTGTTTCTTCTCAATGTGCACTTAGGTAACAGCACAGTCCTAATAGTTTGTAAAATGTTCATCATAACCAAACTTCAGCTTGTGGCTCCCTGAATTCTACTGCTGTATCCCATGGTATAAAAATAACATAATATGGACCAACATAGATTATCCTAGTTAAGTTTCTAACTTCAAATAGCTCATCAAGTTAGTCAGTAAAAGAAAACATGCCACAAAAAGTTTTCAGAGGACCACCTGTTGTCTATTATTTTTACATAGCACTTACTCATAAATCATAACACAGGGTAATTAATCAAGCTGTCAGAGAGAAGGTCAAAGGTTATATGGTAGAGTCAGAAGGTCATGCACGGGCTGATAGAGGTCAGGGTCACACTGCATTCCTCATTATCAAGTTGGGATGAGAGACGGCCCAAGCAAACAAAAGTGAAAGCAGATGGAGAAGTGAGTGGATAAAAAAAAAAGAAGAAAAGAAAAGAAAATTTCACAAACAAAAAGAAAAGTGAAAGAAGACTGTCAGCTGCCTTCAAATGGAAAACAGAAAAGAAATACGCTGAAATGTGCCCAAAGGAGCTCAAGAACATAAAGAAACTGCAGTTTTATTACTTGGATTGAATATAACTTTTCTTGCCCATTTTATTGGTGCAGACAAAGCAATAGTAGAAAATGCGTGTTTGGCGTCACTGTACCTTCTCCAGTTAGTGTGCTCAAGATTAATAAGGGAAGGCAAAGAGTCCAAGGATGAAGTATGATTTACAAAAACAAAAAACAAAATCAAAAGAAACTTAGAATTGCAGGGTTTTTCCCCCTTTAATATTGTTTGAAGGTTAAAACATAGATGCAAATAAGTTTTAAGCCATAAGACAAATAATGTCTTGAGTATGATACAAAGATATCCACAAACAGAAATGCATCATATGAGTCCTTTTGAATAACAAAACAGTTATAAAATATTCTATTATTACGCCGGCCTGAATTAGATGCAGAATACTGTGCAAAATTAGCTGTCACCCTTTGCTCAAAATCTTTGTTAATCTCATTTTGAATGTTTGCAGCTTTATCAACACATGCATCAATGTCAGCTCCTTGGTTACTGAACCGCTGTAGTTGGAAGAAGATATAATTAAAATGTTTTGGCACAGAAAAGGTGAAATTGTATCTTCCCTTGTTCCCTTAGGAGTCTGTAGAACATGTAGGATATACTGACAAACACATACCCTTGTCTCCAGTTCTGACATCTCAAGTTATCCAACTACCATTTATTTTAAAACATTTACTTTGTACTTACCCACATTATCACTGACTTCGTTTCTAACTTTTCCTAGATTTTAGAACGTTATGTTGCTTTAAACTTTACAAATTTCTCTGCTAATTATTTATGGAAGAATTCCATAAATGTACAATAGCATCATAAAATAAACACATTTGCCATTCACTATCAAAGACAGAAATATGATAACACTACAGCTTTGTGTAATCTCTTACATTTCTTGCTTTTCATTATCATAAAATGACACAAACATACACCCACACATTTACATATTAAACTAAAAAGAAGTAACAATTGCAGCTGTTGCCCTGACATTAATGGATCAAACTCCTTAATTGGGTCCAGGGAACCCAACAGACACAACTTTATCACGTGGCCCAAGGCAGACATGGATGGTCAGCCTGATCTTATGAACATAACTGCTCTACATGGCAGTTATGCCAGTACGCTTTAACATGCTGAATCAAAGTCCAGTGTTCCCCGAACTTTCTACTAAAATGCATTCTAAAGTAGTCTAAATATTGTAGCCATGAAACATCTCTGGCAGCCACATGGTCTTTCAAAATATTATCACTTGGATCCAATCATATACCATACAAACATATGATTAATTTTTTAAGTTGCTCATAAAGCCTACTTAAGAGCTATATAAATCATTCTCTCTTAAAATATGACATCTTTCTCTTCCTTTTTTCTTCAAATTAAAATATCATGTGTTTAAAATATTTTTGTTATTTTCAAGAATCTATTAGTAATTTCCCTGTTATCAAAGAGTTAACTTGTAAGTATAAAGACATAATCCAGATTTCTAAGTATTCATTGAGTCAATCATTAATTAAACACTGATTCATACAAAAA
>NW_003852412.1:27238594-27249509 GCF_000181295.1 Otolemur garnettii
TCTTATTTCTAATAGATACTCTGCAGCTAAACTTTTTCAAATATGTTTCAAGATAATGCATAGACAAACATAGAATATTATATATTCTTGTGTGCAGATTCACATCCACACTGCCTTGCTGTTAATTTTTTTAAAAATGTACTCAATTAGCTAAATTATTTTTATAGACTATTTAAAAATACATCTGCTGTGTAAAGTTGAAGTAACCCTTTAAATACATATCTTACGTTATCACGTATATGTCTGTTTAAATGCCATTAATCTTTATGAATACAATTACAAACATAATTTACTAACTCATCTCTATAATTACATTTATAATTAGAACACAATAGATGTGCGTATATTTACATAAAGAACTAAGTTAGGAATTGTCTCAGCAAGCAGGGCTTTCTTAGCATCATGTTTAATTCTTATTAACCTTAATGCCTCTGCCATTTCTTTGTGTTTTTTTTACATTAAAAAAAAAACAAACGGAGAAGTACCCAAACATTTCTGAGCTTCCAGTAATGTATTAAAATGTCTCTCAGCTTCTCTGTACACAGTGAAATGCCTGCTGAATGCAAAGGGAAAGAGGATGAAATTTCTCCAGGTTCTGTACGTCTGATCTCTCAAAACCTTCAAAATCTATCCTTGATCTCAGCAAACACAGCAGAGCACAATGTTATTTATGCATTCATTTATCTTTTCATCAAGGTGGCTTATGTGGTCTTTACTGACTTTGGTTTCTCATCATCATCGCAGATCAGTGCCTGCATTGTGCGCACTTGTAACGGGGATAATGGGTCTCACTTACAATACCTACAAACTCAGCTGAGAGCTGTGCAAAGCAAATGGCCATAAATGCACCCATCCTGGCCCAAGTCCTGATGAATAAAAATGAAGATCTTGTCAAATAATAAAGTGACAGGTTAATTTACAGCATGGACTAGTGTGAACAGGGACAGCACTGCTGCTCCAGTCTGTGTGAGCGGTGCCACCTATCTGCAGATCAGCAGAAGCTTCAGAAACACGAATTCAGAGATCCGGATAAATACATGTGATGTTGCTTAGTTTTGTAAATATCACAGGAACGGAATTGATGATAAAGGCAAATGTGAGATTAGACACACACAGTTGCATTCGAACGAAAAAAACAAGATCCTTAACAAAGGGCTGCTGTATCAAACAGTCATAAAGAGCCTGCAGCAGTTGTCTGTGCTCATGCCAGTTTTCATGCTTTAATTCAGCTGCCCTGTGGTTCTCAGCTTTGACATTGAGATCTGCACGGCCACCAGAGATAATTATTTCAACCTTCAGGCCATCAGGCGTTCATTTTTGATCATGGATATGTAAGAGATGTTTTTCCTTTCCAAGTCTTCCAAGTGGATATCAATAGAAGGATAAAATAAGAAAAAGCAGAGAACTTGAACACTGCATTATGGAATGTGGATTGCCCTATCAATTATCATAAATATTTCAGTTTTACCTGATATCTATTTAGAAGTAATAATTTGTCCAAATTTTAAATTAGAATAATTAATTACTACCACTAGTACCATGACTCCAAACATATAAAATTTGTCTAATATTTACAAGTTAAACTAAAAATAACTTGGAGTTATTTAAATTTTTATATCACATCATAATATGTTTCAAAATTCCCATCGGAAATATACTTCATTCACCAAAATATGTAATTAGAAGTCACAGAAATCAGTGAACAAAGTAGTATTATAAATCTCTAAGGTGTAGAAAGATTGTATTTCTCTCCCTATGAAATATGGGAAAAGTACTAGTTCCCACAAAATTTGGCACAAAGACTAAATCTCTCTATTCACACTAAATGATAATGACAAAATGTAAAATATATAAATCACCTTAATTTTAATAGGATATCATTTTACTTGAAAATTTAAATAAATGAATGAGTTTTAAATATCTAATTTATACCAAGTAGAAAAGAAACTTACAAAATGTCATAAACTATAATAACCAAACACAAAATAGAATTCATCAACATTTTTCTCTATTTTTTTTGCACAAGAAAAATGTTTAAAATGCCTAAAGAGCATGCTATAATATCAGTTCTAATCACTAAGAAATTTGTTTAAGTAGATGACTGAAGACAACATGATTATGGCTGCCATAAAAATAGCTGACCTTGCCTTAAAATTTAAAAATCCATTGAAATAACTATCAAGACAGAAGCACAAGAGAAGCTACAGGTTGACCATCCCTAATTGAAAATCCAAACTCCAATATGCTCCAAAATCCAAGATTTTTGGAGCATTGACATGATGCCACAAGTGGAAAACTCCACACCTGACCTCATGTGATGTGTCACAGCCCAAATTTTGTTTTATGCATAAAATTATTGAAAATATTGTATAAAATTACCTACAGGCAATGTGTAAAAGGCATACGTGAAACATAAATGAGTTCTGCGTTTAGAGTAGGATTGCATCCCTAAGATATCTCATTATGTATATGCAAATACTCCAAAATCTGAAAAAATCCAAAATCTGGAACACTTCTGATTCAAGCATTTTGGATAAGTAATATTCAACTTGTACCACGTTAGAGGCATGCCAAGCCTAATAAAAATCCTAATAATTTTGGAAAAAGGTTACTAGAACTAACCAGCATTTCTATAAAGAAAATGAGTTTAAATTTTAACTTTCTGTTCAAATATAAAATCTTTATTCATGGTTCCCAATATACAATGAAAAGTAAAGTCAGAGGTGATAGGTGGCAGCTTTCTGGAACTATAAGAACATATGTGGTCACTTCCTCTCCTAATCAAATATTACAGTAAATGATTTTTTGAAGTATATTAATGTCTTCCTCAGAAAGCCTAAATTTCCATATCCTACAGAACACTACTTAAATAAAATTCCAAGAAGTGGTTAGACCCTCAGATCTTTAGTATTCCAGAGCTTGAGTACTTTTCCATCTAATATCAAGTTCCTAACACAGAAAACAAAGTACAGGTTGGAACATAAATGTTTGTTCAGTGTAAAAAATTCAGACCATATTACTCATGTGATTTCCTTCTAAATATATGGGCAGGGTGTCCCTCATACTCAGAATTCAAAATAAACAAACAAAAAGTTATGGTTTTTATTAAAAGCAAACTGACCCCCCACAACACTTTTTGTAATCCAGAGCCAAAAGTAGATGCTATAGCATACTTAAAAAATTAATTGAACTTACTCTTGTTTACTTAATGTGTTTACTTAAGCTATTTATAGATAAGGCGTGGTAATTTTAAAGTGGCAGCTCAAATGACATAATTTACATGAGAGAAGAGGACTACAAACATAGGAATTTATGTAAAGCTTGTAGGAGAAAATACAATTATACTTTTGATTATCCTACTTCCACTCCTTTCCCCATTAAATAAAAAAAAAATTTAATTTATGTTCCCAATAAATTAGCAAAAAGGCCAAAGAGACTATAGTCGTTTGCTATTTTCATTTTACACATCTTAAACTTAAAAAGAAGCAGTTTTAAATTTTGAAAATCCACTGTAAGGATAGAGGGAAAAAAGATTAATTACATATTATAATGCAATATTAGCTCCTATTTTATTCAAAAGAAGAGAAATTCTTTGCTAATTCTTTGCTGAGTTCCTTTATTGAGGTACTACCAGATCCTCATCTGAAAAATATGTGGGGAAGAGACACTTGCTTTCCTGTATAAATAACCACTTTTCAGATTTGCTTATTACCCTTGGGAATCCAAAAATCTTAATTATAGACTCAAGAAAAGACAATACAATCAAAACGTGTAAAGCATTTGACTGGTGTAAGGAAGTTCAGAGGGTGTGGGGTATTTAGAATCTCCATCCTTTATTACTTGAGATTGTAAAAAAAATATCTCTTCTCCATTCCTTAATCCCTTGATTAAAGTTCCCAGATTAAAGTTCATTTGCAAGTTCTGGGTCATTCTAACAATAAAGAAGCTTCAGTGATTTGAGATAGTGATGCGGAATCCATGTCCTCTAAAGGTAAATACCCATCTTCCCCTCCCTTGCCCCTTGGTCATTTTAAAAACTCTCATCATAAGATGAATACTAGTATGTCCAAAATGAAATGTATTATGATTTATTATATGCGTATAATCTTTTTTCTCCAAATATATTCTTATCATTATCTTTTGTGCATGGTTTCATCATTCTATCTTTTCTTTTGTCTGTGTCAGTTTTTCATTTGAAAGTTCTCAGAGTAAGACCTAAAGCGCATCTGTTTTCACTGCTCATGGCACTGGTGACGTCTGCTCATGGGACTCCTCTGCTCCTCAGATGCAGCGTTCTTCCTGTGTCTCGTTTAACGTATGTCTTGCCCCATTGCTAAGGTGACCAGATTTTAACATTGGTAAAGTGGGACACCATTGATGGGGGTAGGGCGGGTGGGGGACTGAGGGGGGGTCTTAATTCAGTCTATATGGAGCAACAAAAATTTTCACAGAATACAAAAACAGTATTGTAATATATATATTTTTAATTTCAACGTAAGTACAATTTACAAATATGATAAATTAAAAAAATTATGTATAGGGCGGAGCCTGTGGCTCAAAGGAGTAGGGTCACCGCCCACCTGGGTGACCTTGCTCAGGAGGAGAGTAGGAATTTACATTAGCCTTTTCATTTCCAAGTGAAGTTGCATTAACCTTTTCATTCCCAAATGGAGTTACATTAACCTTTTCAGTAGCTGAAACCTTATATTCCCTTCCCGTTGTCCCGCCCTTCCCTAGCTTGTTGGGAATTCTTTCCAAAAATCGGGACTTTTTTAAAATGCCTGGGGACACAGGACAAATTGTTAAAATCAGGACTGTCCCACCAAAAGCAGGATGTCTGGTCACCTTACCCATTGCCTTTCATTCTCTCTTTTTTGAGGCTTACCTTAGTTTTGGCTAGTGGCAGCTCTCCACAGTGACAGACCTCCTCAGCAGAATACAGAAGGAAAATGGCAGACAGCCCAGGGAAAGGCCTAAGTCAAACAAGCCCCTAAGTACAAGACACTCATTTGGACATCTTCCTCCTGAAGAAGGAAAATGGCGGACAGCCCATGGGAAGGCCTAAGTCAAACAAGCCCCTAAGTACAAGACACTCATTTGGGCTTCTTCCTGTTGAATCTACATAGGGGTGTATGTCAAGCAATTTTAACCATACGCATGCACAAACAATGCTAAAATCTACCATATAACTATTGGAAAGAGTCTAACATGTAGCTCTATATAAATTATAGTAATAGCTACCATTTATTGAGTACCTGTATGATAAGTACATTTGCACTTCACATACATATCTCATTTTGTCATTTCCAAAACCCTGCCAGGCAGAAGGTATTGTTGGTAACCTTACAGCTGTTACACAGCAAGTAAGTGGTGAACTGGTATCAGAGTCTGGTCTGACTCACACTATTGACCTACAGGATATGCTGTATAATATTTATTACTTTTCGTTTGTGGTTATGTTGTTCCTAATTTTAATTATGATAATATTTTGTTGATTTTGAATTCTTAAGTGACACAAATCATAATTCTATAGCACACACTGATTGATGGCGTTTTTTGAGATTAGCTCTGTAATGACCATATGTCACCCCTAGGGGTCAGATATATTTTAAAAGGTGAAATTAGAAACATTTGGTATTCACCAGCTAGAAGAGCAGCTCATATAGAAATAATAAATATCTACCTACAAACTCTACCACATTTGAAACTTTCCCCTAAGAGCAAGTAGAGATGCATGAGGTGTTTCAGGTGGTCTTTTATATTAAGACTTTTAAGAAGGTTTCTCAAATAAGGAAAACTTATCTGTAAAATAGCTTTTTGGTTCTGATGATCAAGCCTCCCTCTATACTTATGAAAGAAAACAGCAGCAAGCGTTCAGACTTTTCCAAAATTATTTTGGATCTTTAGTCCTTGTTTTCCTGAGTAAATTGAATTTGAAAGTGGCTATTACAAGCAGAACGAATTTTCTCCTTTTAGTGTGCATTTAAAGGAAGAAGCAAAAGTGCAGAACGTGAATTCAGGAACAGGAGTGCCCTGATCAACTTTATAAATCTCTGTAAGTTACGTGAAAGATCAGGACACTAGTTTCTTTTACAGATAAACTGAGTACAGGGACCACAGTGTATTCACATTGATGGGCGACGAGGATAGTTTAATCACATTATTATCATTAGGTTTAATAGAAAAAGACAGTTGACTGTTACATAGTAGATTATGCCAGTGGTAATAATTTTAATCTTAATGACATGGATATAATTCTTGACTTGTCATTGGTGTCTCATGGAGTACCTGCAAGCAACAAAACTGTTTCAGGAAAAAAGTGAATATTAGCACAAACATTTTTCCGTAGTTAATAAATACTATTTAGATATACTAACTGGCTCTGAGAGAAACCATTCAAGTGAAAATAGATGTATCAGCAAAAGCATAATGTGATTACTTTAATGAATGCTACAAAGTTGATGATATGTACTTAGTGATTTAAAAAAAAAAAGCCCAACCCAATATGAACAACTCTTCTAGGGACCCATAAATGAATTAATCAAGGAGTTTCTGAATTGCTACTACAGGTGAAACATGGCACACTAAGCTTGAAAGTTACATAATAAAAAGTATTTTTCAAAGAGCATTATTTTGAAAAACAAAAAATGTTCTTTTGCATGTTTTGTTCAAATAATATCTAATAGAGAGAACACGAAGTAAACTCCAAAATTAAATTTTATGAGAATATAATATTAATCCCACTATAATATAAATAAATAGTACAATATCTACTGGTTTTCAAAGTTAGATCACAAACCATCATAAAATCACAAGTATAGTAACTCTAAGCCATTTTTAATGAAAAAGTATAAACAATATTCTGTGAATGTACCCACCATAAAACTAAAATAAACAGGCAAAAAAACCCAAAAGGGAAACTGAGTAACAGCATGTAAAACTACATTTATGTCTTGAACACTGGTTTTAATTGTGAAATTCTGGTGCTTGCTATATTACTTGACGAAATGTCACAATGGTAGTGGCAGGATTAGTCGCATGACTAACTGACCAGCACCTACTGGTTGGGAATTCTGGTTTAACTTTTCCCTTCACCATGTGCCTTTAGTATCTCTGCTCAGTCCCCGTTCTTCCTCTAACCTGATACAAGAGAACTGGGCTCCTCCTCCTTGAGATAGAAAGGCATAATGACTGCTAGTTAACCTTTTAAAAATCTGCAAACACTGCTTTCTTTCTTTCTTTCTTTTTTTTTTTTTGTAGTTTTTGGCTGGGGCTGGGTTTGAACCCACCACCTCCACTATATGGGGCTGGCACCCTACTCCTTTGAGCCACAGGAGCCACCCAGCAGGTTCAAACCCAGCCCAGCCAAAAACTTCAAAAAATAAAAACAAAACAAAACAAAAATCTGCAAACACATTTGAAAACACAGAGCAAGTATTCTCTTTTGTTTAAGTTCTGAGTTTGTAAAAGTCAGGAGGAACATTTTTTTAAAATGATGTGCAAGCTAAAAAAAAAAATAGGTGAGACGAGTGCAAGAATGAACCTACAAAACAGAAAATGAAATAAGGCAAAATATCCATCTTTCTCAGGGAAACCTGAGAACACAGTCACAGAGCAGGAGTGTACAGGGAGGGAGCGAAATCAGCCTCTGGCTGAGCAGAAGGGTACTCCACGAAAATCAGCACATGACCTAACTTTCTCCAACCTAATAAACTCTACTGACATTCTTTAGTCAACATGCTATTTACTAAAATACTATGAAGGTTGATATTATTCATAAATATTCACTTATAAAGATTCTATGCTACCTCAAAAACTTCAGAAGGTGTTTGTAAAGTTTTCCATTGCAATAGTCTTCCAGAAGTCCAAAGGCACTGTACCTCACCAGGGACTTTCTAGCTCTTTTGTTACATGTTCAAGCACAAATATAAGCCAGATGCAGTGGCTCATGCCTGTAATCCTAGTACTCTGGGAGGTCAAGGCAGGAGGACTGCTTGAGGCCAGGAGGTCAAGACCAGCCTGAGAGTTAGACTCCATCTCTACTAAAAAGAACATATTTAGCCAGGTATGGTGGTATACACTTGTAGTTTCAGCTCCTAGAGAGGGAAACAGGAGCATCACTTGAGTCCAGGAATTTAAGGCTGCAGTGAGCTATGATGATGCCACTGTATTCTAGCCCAGGCAATGTACTCAAACCCTAACTCAAAGAAAAAAAAAAAAGAAGGAAAGAAAGAATGAAAGAAAGAAAAGAATATAAGAGACAGTGACTGAAATGGAGTTGAAAGAGCAGTATGATGGGTTATCTTTAATTCTAAACATGATCAGCTTATGTTATAAGTGTGCAGGTAGACAGCAAAATCAGTATCTGGGTGAACAGAACAGCCCACAAAAATTAGTAGTTGGCCTAATGCATGTTAGGTATGTTTCTGTATATGCTGTATTTGTTTAACAGTTCTCAAGGAACAGGGCTTCTGATAGCAACAACATGATTGGGGCGAACATATAAAAGTTGACAGTTTGTGAAAGTGATATTATTCTTGAAGTAACAAAATATAGGGAAAATTAACAAAGTTAGTTAAGAGTGTTTTAACTTTGTGTGAAGGTAGAACATATCTGGAAAACAGTCTTATCTAAAACTATTTCATAGGAAAGAAAGAATGGCAATCTGCAGAACTTCAAATGTAGTAGACAGCAGATGTTAAATATAAAATGCACATGTTACACTGTAATAACATATATTAGGAGTTCAATAAAATGCTTAATTTGTTGATTTATGAATATTTCTATTTTATACAAAGAAAGGAATATTATAAAAAATCACTATCAAAATCACTTCTATAAACCATATACATAATTATTATGGTACAAGAAAGGCCAATTTAAATGTTATTCACTTTTAATCCAAATAAAGTCACACCAGTAATCAGTGTTTGATTAAAAACATTATCTTTGTCAAGAAATATTTCGGTCATATATATATGCTACCTCGCTGAGAGTTAGTGAACAAGTGAAAAGTATGCAGATTATTCATTCTACTCCATAAAGGGTAAATAAAGCAGCCAGGGCTTGAGATAGGGTACAAAGAACGTTTCCATGGTTACATGCTTTCCCATATCAAATTAGAGCAGAATTTGTGTACAAGAGGTTTGTTGACAGCCTACATAGGCCATAAAAAGAATAGAAGGCTAGGAGTTTGCAATCTAAATATATTCTGCAAAGTCTGTTGAGAGAAAGTTGGGTGAAGAAAGCAGCATCAGGAGAGCAGCAGATTAGTTAGAGTATCAGATGTCATTTCATAAAAAGATAATTTTCATGATGTGGCTCATGAAAGTCTTCCCAAATGTATCATTAGCTACTCTTTTCTTCATGTCCACAAAGACACCTCAGTCTGGTGTCCACCCGATCTATGAAGAGGAGCCATTACTTGGTGCAGCTAGAAGCACTCGCTTCTCCACCTGCCCAACTTTGCAGAGGTCGCTCCACCATATTCAATCTCAAACATGGGTTCTTCAAAGGACAGTTACAGGGCTGCTCCCACACAAATACTGAGCAAGTAAGAGCTTTGTTATACACCTGCCCCTATTATTTTTACAAGCCATTTAGCAGAAGTGAAGTCTCCTTTTAGTATATGTTGAGAATTCAAATTGGGCTACACAGCTTCTTATAAATTATCATGCAGTATGTTCAAAGCACCTCCCTGCAATTTTGACACAGAAGGGTTTCCCCACATGCTTAAATGTTTCTTTATACACCAGAAAAGATATCTGGACATTTGGATAATTTCCCATTTGTTAATTAACCACAAAGGATCGGAATACTTTACTTGTATTGCTTCCACTTTTATTACATACAATTAAGGATAGGATATTGTTATATGATTACTAGATAAAGAAAATTTTTCTACTAAAACTGCTAATATTACCTAAGATTCTCTTTTAATATTATCAGACTTTGGTAATAACAATAAAGTAAAAAAAAATTCGTGCATATTTAAAATACTTTAACAGTCTGTAAAAACTAAAGTCAAATACACATAAAAACACAGAACTCACACATGACAGAAAGCCAAATAATACTCTCAAAAGCAGTTCTGCTAAAATTAGCTAATTTCTATGCTATGTATTTTTCAGTAAATATGGCAGTCCACAACACTTCAGTTGTTAGTTTTCTACTGAAAATTATAAAAGAGAGTAAGAACTAATTATTGTGTATAGTATAAATGATTCAAAGGAGGATCACGTACAAATGAACGATTTGCTCCAGACATCAGTTTATACATACAGTCTTAGCCACAGAGCAGATTTGTAAAAGCAATGACTTGGCATGAACTGGTAAATTAGTAAACATTTCATATGGTTTCAGTGAAAACAAACACAAAAAAAATGCAGAACACTTTTTCTTTCTCAAGTATAATTCACCCCTAGTTTTACCAGCCTTTGTTTGTTCTGAATTTTTTTTCTTTTTTCTTTCTTTCTTTTTTTTTGCAGTTATTTATTGGCTGGAACTGGGTTTGAACCTGCCACCTCCGGTATATGGGGCCAGTGCCCTATTCCTTTGAGCCACAGGCACTGCCCTCTGGCTGGCTTTTTAATGTGTGTTTCTAGAATGAATGATCAGAGTTTGGGAAATTCAGGCAGAAACTAATATTGTTGTTTAAGAAATTCTAACTCGGCTTGGCACCTGTGGCTCAAGTGGCTAGGGCGGCAGCCACATACACCTGAGCTGGCAGGTTTGAATCCAGCCCGGGCCCACCAAACCACAAAGACGGCTGCACCCAAAAAATAGCCGGGCGTTGTGGCGGGCGCCTGTAGTCCCAGCTACTTAGGAGGCAGAGGCAGGAGACTTGCTTGAGCCCAGGAGTTGGAGGTTGCTGTGAGCTGTGATGCCATGGCACTCTACCCAGGGGACAGCTTGA
>NW_003852412.1:27249529-27279124 GCF_000181295.1 Otolemur garnettii
AAAAAAAAAAAAAAAAAAAAAAATAGAAATTCTGTAGGAGATGCCAACATCCGAGCAAGATGACCTGCAGCTGAGGCGTGCACCTCGGGCCATTCCTCCACAGGAGTTCCTTGGGGGAGGAGCCGTGCCCTCAGCACGTAGTCATTGTTAATTACTCCCCTCACCTGTATCATTCCCTTTCAATAAAAGGCTGGTCCGGAGGTTGCTCGGGGCTACCCGGAAAGTAAGGGCCAGCCCGCCTTCCACAAGCTTGTACTTCTAATCCACCTCTCACCTGGTTCCTTCCTGCGCTAACCGAGACCAGGGCCACAGGAGCCCGACGGGTCGCGACAAAATTCTAACTCATGGCAAAGAATGACGTATTTATAAAGAAGCAAAGGAACAATGTGTAGCTGGGTGGATGCAGACTACTCCCGAGTGGAAACAGGGACAGCAGCTGTTAAGACACCACAAGCTCACTTGGGGCTGACGCCTGAGGCTGAATTAGGCACCATATAAGTAATAACTATGCTCCAAGATTGTTACCTGGTGCGGAACGAGTTCTATCTTTATATTAACAGCGGAGTACACCTAGTTATTGTTAAAGAGACTTGATTTGATGAGGAAGAAACCTCTCCTTTATTTCTGGAAAAAGGTTAAGGGAAAGTTCCTCTTCAAGCTCTTTTCTGTGGAATACTTCAGAGTTCTGCATAATGTTTTAGAGCTGTTCCCTTTAAGCCAGATGTAAAACACAGAGTTAAGAAAGGATCTAAAATGTATGAATTTTTGACAAATGAACATGAGACTCCTTAAATTTAAATTCCTATCCTTTTGTGTATAACTAATAAAGAACTTACATTTTATTCTTGATTAAGTCTTCAAAATACACGAATCATGATTCACAAGGATAGTGAAGACATTTAGAAATGCATTGTACACTGTAGACATTCACAATGTAATTAAATTGGCAAGAATGGAATCTATTCTTCAACTTATCTTTTACCTCAATCACATTTAGATAGGGAGTACCTGAAGCTGCAAAGTATAACAACTTTAAGTATATTTTTAGACGAGTCCAAAAATCTCTGGATACTAAGAGGAAAATCTCATTTACCAGCTAATTACTACACTACCTTGACAGAATTTTTCAATGAAGAAGTCAAAGTCTCAAATAAGTGAGGCATGTATTAGTAACACAGGCCTCAAAAAGTAAATATATCATACAAGGGGAAAAACAGACTACAAAGGGACAAAGCATTGTCCAGTCAATCCGACCTCTACAATTATTCTCACTTTTGTTCTGAAATCTTGACCCAAGCTGCGTCCTAAAGCTGGTCTCTGTCCCAACTCAAAGGACAAACACGCATTGCTCAAACAGCCCAAGTCAAGTATGTATTCACTCTGGAGTAAGATACTCTGGTTTCTCTTCAGATCATATAAATCTTTCGCCTTTTACTTTGGAGTAAGAAAAAGACAACGTGCAGAATACACCTTTAACTTTAAACATACACATAAACACATACACTAGTCTATATAAATATATGGAAGTGTCTCCATAATTTAAAACAGATGTAGAAAATCTAGATAGCAATCAGAAGACAGCCAAGAAAAATGACTTAGGAGTCAACAAAAGGGACTATGAAGCAGTTAAATAAATAAATTGTTATGAGTCCCAGTCTCTGTTAATTCTAGCACAGCAGCATAGTTGATAGAGACAGACTGGCAAATGTCTATAATATTCCTTACATGCCCAGACAGGTCCTACTAAATGACAACTAGAAAAATGGGAGGTGGTGATGCTAAAATCAGTAAGAAAAACTAAACTGTTTTTCAGAAAACATCTAAGCTTTATTTATATAATATATCTTCAGGTTTTACAACTAAGAAAACAAATTTAAAAATAAGCCTACTCTAGTTAGCTGGATCATCAAACTAAGAGCTATTAAACAAATAAAAATTACTAATAATCTTGCGCTCCAGACTAGATGATTGTCTCTGCTTGTATGTAAGGGATTCACTTCTATTCCTTCAATCTCTTGGATTAGTAATATCTGTAAACCAATACCATTACTTCTTTAAGTTATTCTGTTTAAACAAATTTAATTGCTTTCTTCTAGATTTCAATAGAATTATTGCCTATCTTTGGCAAAATTAAATTAACATGTTTTGCAGGTAACTTACAAATTAATATTATATACATTGATGCTACCTTCCTGACTTACTCAGAATAAAAGAAACAATACTTTAGAAAATAATCTTCATTTTTTTTCCAAATGCTATATCTTGATGCTACTTCAGTCACTTGCATTTAAAAGGTCATTTATAACAGTTTCATTATTACATTATGTTAAAATAAACTAGTAAAAACTTAATACTGGAGTTTTTATTATAAAGATAATCAACCAACAAAAGAACGAGCTGGACACTGCAAGTCTTTTATTTGCATTTCATACTTTCTTTTAAGAGACAGATACATGTTTCTAATCAGAGTTGACAAAATATAAATCATAAAATTAAAACTAAAATGAAGTATCTCAGATGCTTTTCGACACAAATTTTGTACTTGTTTCTCCTTTCATATTTTTGAACAAATAAACCACTAATGATTTCTTTTAATTACTAACATCATTAAAAAGGAAAGGGTACGATGAGATGGCTGAAAGAGTATGAACTGCATTTGAATTCAGGAGCTTTGCTATCTGCTATCCTCTTGACCATTCATCACCTATAACACCTTGAGCAAACCCCTTAAAACACTCTATGTCTCAATTTCTACATCTGCACAATGGTGTTAATGACAAGTGTCACCTCTGTACCTCAATTAAGAACAGAAAAAACTTGGGATAGCATTTTCTAAGAATGTTTAGAGCTTTAAATATGCTAGTTTTGATCCTAACAAATTACAAAATTTCTGTATCAAAATTACAGAAAAAACTTTTTAGTTACGTGCTCATATTAAGCTAAAATGTAAATGCCTTAAAATTACTTACATATTCACTGTATTAAGACAGACTTACTTTAGATATACGAAAAGGTAATCTGCTACCCTACTTTCTGCCAACTCCAACAAGACTGCTAAGTTTGCTAACTGATGAAACAATGCCTTTTAGTAAGCCAAGTATCTGAGTAAAACTTTTGAGGAAAAATGAATCTTCAGTAGGCAAGAGGAGGAGCCCTCTGAAGGGTTCTACCTGTCACTGCAAGTATGTATGCTGCATAATTTTCCCTGGCTGCCCTTGACAACTATTAGCAAATACTAATATTTTATTTCAAAAGATTTGGGGCACTTGTTTTCTTGGTCTTTACGTCTTTTATATATACATCTTTTATGTGAACGAGCATGCACACACACCTAAGGATAACTCCAAATTCAGATATGGTTTGGGGTGCTACTGTAGAGTAAGGCACAGAATCTGCTGTTTACCACTGACCTGCCATTACCTCTGAAAGCAGCCAAGGACAGCAGCAAAGTAGGGCTCCTCTGTGTGACTCCCTGCTGTGAAAGCACTCCTAGTAACAGATACTCCAGTGAATGATTAATTTTGATTCTGTAACTCATAAAGTCTCATGAGTTACAGAAATAAAATCCAAGGAATCTGCACACTTTAAGAAAGCCTTAGGGATAAAAGAGAGAAACACCGTTTCAATCAATTATGCTCAGATTCTTATTTTGAGATGCCAGTGTTTATATTCAGAGTACCGTCTCTGAATATAATTCTCAGATTCTTTCTATTGTAGGAGCATAATGCTTAAAAGATCATATTTTTTCTGAAGTTATATAATCTAATAGGACAATATGGTATTTGTAGTTTCTGGTTTAAAAGGATAGAATTTAGACCACTATAATTTCAAAATCATGTAAGTGGATCATTTACTATTCCCTAAGGAAAATAAACAGTTATTTACGGTAGAATAGAATAGTTCAGATGTGCTTTGTCATTAGGAAAGTGGAAATTGTGTTAAATTGTCTTTTTAAAAAACATTCCTTTTTCATATTTTTACAAGTAACATTAAAATCTGCTGATGGTGTGGGGGAAATAAAGCAGTTTATATTTCTTTTAATTATATTTCTTTCAAATGGAATTCTTAGGAAAAGACATATATCATGGCCAATTTTAAATGCAGTCTGTAATTTGCTTATGTTTTAATATTTTATTATACTCAAGTTAAAATAATCATTTTAAACATTTCATTTTTAGTAAGATAAACTACTGGAGATATAACAAAACTGAGAATAATTCTTTAAAAGGTGAAAAATTTGACAGGCTAATTTATCTTATTGGCAGAGTATATCATATCAATATTCTGGAAAAACTATGTTTTCCCACCACCGTTTATTCAAGAGAAGAGTTAAAATTTATTATCATATTTATATAAATCACATTGTAAAACAACCTGTTTGGATCCTAGAAGAATGCTATTCACACAGCAAACATTCAATAAATGTTCTAATTAACATAAATTAATTTAAAAAGCTACGGGATTTCTAAATTACATTTAAAAATAAGAGACTGGGCTATTATCTAGAAAGAGAAATTAGCCCAATTATTTTATTTTTATAGTCATCTTCCAATTAAGATATATGAAGCTTTAATCAAAATATCATTAAATAACTTCAAATTGTATTCTAAACAATACACTTACATATATTGGTATTATTAGGAATAAAGTACAAAACTCATTAAAAAAAACTAAACACCTGATAACAAAGATATTTGACAGAGTAAAGTAATAATACAAAAGTATTTTGTACTTTATTGACCTCCAAAGTAAATTAAACCACTTTTCTAAGCAAACTGCTATGAGGTATTATCTAAAAAGTATTAAATAATACTACCATGTATTAACTTTACTACACTTTATTTTGTTAGAATTTAATGCTAAAGTTGTTCCATAAGCAGCTCTAAACAGGCATTTTCTATTGAATGTTAATAAGGTAAGAGCACATTACCTACAAAAATCCTAATTTTAGACAAATTATTAAAGTCAAAATTCTAATGAATTTGAGCTTATCTCACTTTAAGAATCACCATCAGTCTTTACAGGGTTAGCTTTCTAAAAAGTCAACTTTACTCCATTTTTTTAAAAAAATGTAAGATTTACATTCTTCTGAATTCTAATGTTCAATAGATAACACTGTATAAAAATTGAGAAGAGAAAAAACTGGGGATTAATCTCCTAAGACTTTCAAATTGAAGAATTTGAAAATTTTTTTCTGACAAAGTGACAAAATGTTTTTGAAAGGTCTTAATAAAGATAGTTATTTAGATATGGAAATTGCAAATAAAGAGTATATCTACACATATTCAAGCATATCTTAATTATATAACAGGAATATTGAATATTAGAAGGAATCATTACCTACTGATATAAATCATAGGAAGATACTTGTCATAGAAAATATTTAATGGACATATCCATAAGCGTCTCTCTCTTTTGCACTATTTCAGTGAAGAACACCAGTTTGTAATTTTAAAAGATAATTACTGTATAAAAAAGTTAACTATGAGGGAACTATGTTAAATAAATGAAAATGGATCAAAATGATTAGCTCATCAATTATTTTTAAAATATAAATGAACCACATTAAACGTAAGATGAATAATCTTGAAAACTAAAAAAATTATAAATGATTGATCTTCTACAAAAAAGTTTATCTAGAGACTATTAAAATAATGTTCCCTAAAATCAAATTCTCATGCTCAATCCCAAAACAAACCTCTTTTTCCTTCCCCATGACCACCTCTGCCCCCTGCTGCCCATAAATTAGTTATAGTCTAGCACTACAAACAGCAAGGGTGAGTTACAACTACAGGAGGTGTAATATAAATTAATTTGCTGTCTCCAAAAGTCTGAAATGATGCTCTTTAAGAGATTTAAGATTTCTTTTTCCTATTGAAATTTTCATATTTTCCTGTGAAGTAATAAACAGTCAAAAATGTAACAGGTCCCTCTATCCGAATTAAAATATAGAATGGAGAACAAAACCAATGTAATTATTTTTCTGCTGGATAGTTTATAATTATATCCAAATTTTCACAGAGAAAGATAATAATGATTAATTATGATTAACAAAATGCCTGATCCTTAGCTACACAAATGTAATGTGAAGAAAAGATTTCTTATCAAGAGAGCAAGCATAACTATATGAATTAAGTGAAAACCTGACTTCCTTGCTTTTAAATATATTCAAATATTTCTAACTACACTGACATAGCTGTCAGCTAATACAGTTACATACATTCTATAACTAGCCATAAATATAAGACTTTGTTCATTTATTATGTATCTATCCCAATAAGATTGAATGACAAAACACAACTTTGTAGTAGACACACAGAGCAGAAAATAGGCACACAGACGTCACTTAAAAAGTTATTCTTTATTACCTATTATCTGGTAAAGCATATTTACCAGGGGTAGCAATGACATAAATACGATCCTTTAAGGTCCTTGAAAAATGTGCCCAATACAAAAGACTATAAAGGCCAAAATACTAAAAAAAAAAAAAAAAGTATACAAGAACAGATCTTAGAAATTCAACAACTTATGCCCTTTTACAGCAGGATGCTAAAAATGGTTCACAACAATTATTTCTAAACTAAGATGCTTTAAACTAACATAGAAAGACTATTTTATTAGGCATATTACTTAGGTAAAAATAAGCATTTTCCAGGTTGCTTAAAAAAAGAGCAAGAAACAAAAAAAGCCACAAATATATATTTTAATAACAATAGATCTTAACAATACTTATTATCCTAGTTTAGTTTTTCACCAGGCATATCTGACCTGATCAGAAGTAGCACATTATAAATACTGAAATTATTGTTCAGATATAATGTGTTTGGTATTGTGACATACAACTAGCACAAAAGCTCTTTCTTTAATCAAGTAATCATAATTGTCAAGGCATATGCAAAGAAAGAGACCTAAAATACACTTAACATTTTAAACTACAGGGAAAAAACACATTATTTCATATGCTATGCACTCAAGAAGACATTTCTATTGCAATTTTCACACAGTTATTATGACAGGGGGAAAATTCTAATAGCTTCAGAATCGAGTATTCAGGTTTTTTTTATGGAACATCTATAAAACATAAAAACAGTTTAATGTTCATTTCCTACAAGAATCCACAGTCAGAAGAAAGTCATCAAAATTTACCACATGTGAGACAATAGTGAGTTCTGTGGGTTAACATCTCCCCTGAATTCTCGCATTGTCGTTTAACATGATGTAGCTGCGGACTGCATTTCTTTCTGTGGTAGTTGCTGACTCATAGCATCCAGAGCAATAGTAAGTACTCTGTAGCAAAGAGAACTTTCCAACGCAATCTGGTAACATTCAAAGTAGAATCTGCATTATGGAAATTAAGAATCTAACATAAATAATATAGGTTTTGAGACTACCTGATTTGAAGATTAAAAGATTCAGGAAAATGTAAACTTAAATTCAACCTTCACAACTCTTTTCCTGTGTGGTAATATATCTGAATACATTTTGTCAGGATTTCTTTAATCAAAAACAAACAAAAACCCCCAAACTACTATTATTTGGCTTCGACTGTTCTCTTGAGATATCTGCATATATGTTATTGTGATACTGACCTCATGGAAGAAAGGAACTTAACAACTAGAAAAAAAGCTTGAAACAAAGCTTCTTTGAACATCAGAGAACTACACAGAACTATTGAATTAAAGCAAAAAGCCCATTTGAATGCTTAATGCCTTCTGAAATATTTACATATAGAAAGTAGATGAGACGAAATGGAAAAGAGGCATCTCTGTGCAGTTCACGTTGCTTGCACCAGACACACACACACAAACACATTCCACAGAAATCACACTCCTAACAGTGTTCTTTTAATCTGTATCTGAGAGCTGAATGATTGTATGTTACTCTTCTCTTCCTTTGATCTTCCTCTGTACTCAGCTCACTGGTAACTGTCTTGGGTGGTCTCCCATCGGGGCGCAGTGATCAGCGCCCCTCTCTACTGGCTGCCTTCTAGGGACCCCGACCAGCTGTATTCTCTCATGCATCTGACAACTTTATTAGGTCACTCGGACTGTGCTTCAGAATGTCTCCATAGCACATGCACCCTTTCTCAAACAACCACACTTTTGTAGTTGACTCAGAACAAATAATTGTATGAACACTTCAGCTGTTATACTCAATAATAAAGTCAAAATGAAGAGAAATTTCACATTATGTATAAGTCAGAGCTTGGTTTTCATGTTCAGACTAGAAAAATCAATTCCAGATTGATTTTTGTGTATATATCGTTATTGTCAGAGGATTAATTGATGAATTTTTCATTTGATGAGTCAGGTAGAATAAGCTCTGAGGCACTTAGTGAGCAGAATTCTAATTTACTCTAGTTCTTCACACTCTGTAGCAAATTCATCAATTTTGATATTTTATCATAATTTACTTATTGCCAAAATGCTTAGAATAAGGCTCCAAAACAAATAAAAAGTAGTTAGTACTGTGAATACTTATGCACTTCTAGTTCATATGACGAATGTAATTTGGATTTTGAAAATGAATTTATATTTTGGAAACATATTAAACCCCTGTCTGATTCAACCTGTCCCTCTGGACTTATTTCACAATAATCGAAATCTCCACTATATAGCTAGTTTCTATCTACTCACTTTTAAAAGTTTGTGAGACAAATACAGTAACACTATAAACATATTTGTAACCTGCTACTATGAAGCTAGACATGGAAATTATGAAAATTTTATTTTGGTTCCCAAAGAGGCATATTCCCCTGATAAGCAAAAGTGCTTAAATTCCTCAATAAAATATTTTCAGAATAATTAAATGCATTTTTATCCATCAAATTCTATATTTTCTAAAAAATTAATTTAAAATTTCATGACATGCTTTCACGTGCTTCACCAGAGTAAACAGAAGCAAATAATTCTCCGTATTTCTTGCTGTAGCACAACATAAGAGCACAGAACGTAGCCAAGGTTTCCAAAGCTAATCTGCTAAGATCTTTTATACGTTAATTTTTCAGGTAAAACAAGATAGTTTTTAAAAAGAGATTTAGTATGCATCATTGATTAGTTTTCAATAGTTATCTAGACTATCCTAAGTAACTTTATCAAAGTTCCTTCAAAGATAATTTTCTTCTTCTTTCGGAGTTTGCTTTGGGTTATTTTTCCAGTAACATCTTTTCACCTTTATTATTGTCTCTGCATTTTCCTTTTCCTCTGTACTTACTTGTCCTAACCTAAGGCCTGTGAGAGTGGATGGGGCATACTGCTCTGATTTTGAATCACACTTAATCTTCACAAAAGGGTCCCATATGCAGAGCTTCTGTAGTCAAAGGGGCTGGAACGATCTCCTCCTGTGTTTAAACTAATCAACAGGATTTTCTGTTGGCCAGGAGAGAAGTCAGTCATGATACCCTCACTCTCCCAGTGCTGTGAACCGTCTTCACAGAACCATCAGCATCAAGGACAGGGAGCCAGGGGTCATACTCAACTAAGACTCATCTAGCTTCCCACTTCTCTATTCTTCCAAGCTCCTCATCTACCTCCATGACCTTATCACTCTCCTTCATTACTGCATCTTCCTCGCATACTAGAGCCAATAATGATAGAATCTGCACAAGAGAATAGCTTGGGCACAGCCGAAAGAAAAACCAACCCCGAGTCAGTTTTGCTGGCCTGCATCCTTAGGAATGAATGAAAGGAAGCCTCAATTATTTGTGTGCTAACCTCATCCTAGGTTGAGAACTGTCTCTCAAAAATCAGGCTCATCTGAGTTACAACATGATGACACAATAAAACTCCCAGATAACACAAGTTTTCTATTTAAGTAATTTTGTTTGGTTAATTCACACCCGTTTCATAAGACTCACTTTAAAGCCTGTACACCAAACTAAAATTTATGATTGCTGGTTCAGTACTAACTTCTAAAACCTTTATGCGGAAGCTAAATGTGAAAGAGCATTCTTCCTTAAAATCATTGCAGTGATTAGACTATTAAAAGACTGAGTAACTTTAATCCCACCAATTTAGTACAAAACTAGTCTAATTAATATTACACTAGAAAGAGCTTGGTTTCAGAGTATGAAATACCAAATTACACTCTCAAAATCAGTCTGCATAAAACATCCCCCTCTCTCTGAGCAAGAGTATGTTCCCATGGAAGATTCCCATTGCTAGGCTGACAATCCCACCAATTCAGACTCTTCTTTCTACTCAAGAGAGCGAGCAAAGGAAGTCAATGTACATAAACTAACACCTGATAAATCTTCTACATCTTAATTAGCTATCTTAAAAGGCATAACTAATGATCTAGTAGGGTTTGGGAATCTATAGATTTTTCTTGTTAGTATCACTTTAAGTTCTGTCACCAAGGCTAACAGAGAGCTATGAGTAATCTTCATGAACATAGTGTTGTGGAAGTCAACAGAAGGAATGGAAAATAAGATCTTGACTTTTCCTTAAATCGTAGTATTCTATGAGGCAACATAGATGTTTGTAAAGTTTAACAATGTTGAAAGCATCAGTAAGAATCCCTGTTTCTTATTAAGTTGTACGCAGTTACAGTTTGAAAATAAGGCATTCAAAATAGTAACTACCTCAATCCAAGTAAATTGTTTTTGTGAGTGCTTGATTAAATAGTGGGAGAGTAAACAATGACTAAATTTAAAATTACTTAATTTATTTGAAAATACCTTTGGATGGACTGAGTAAAGTAATTAAACAAGTAGAATAAGATGAAGTATCTTATTAGAAATATGTAGAAGAGGAATAATGAATCATAACTGCTTTTATCTCTGGATACTGAATTAATTTATATTCAGATCAGGAATGAAATGAATTTCATACTTTTTACCTAAACTAGATCTATATAGAAGCTCATTGATAAGCAAAGCATGTGGTATTCTAAAAAACTGAGGATTAACCTTTAAAATCCAAACTTTAATTTTTACCTGTGAAAATCTTTCTAAGATGCATTACCTCCCTCACAATGTTACTTTGATAACTGGGGTCATCATTATAATCACAATGTTACTTTGATAACTGGGGTCAACACTGAGTAATTAACTCATTATTTTTCTGCAATAAACATGAATGGTATAGAATACTGGACTGACTACAGTAAAGAGCCAGCAACTTCATCTTTTGAAGTTTGTTTTCTTGATATAATTATTTAACTCTGTATCATAACTAGAAAGCAGAGAAAGAAATGGTAGAAAGATTCCATATTACATGATATAGTTGCTTTTTTCACTAAATCATTCCCTAAATTAGTAACTTTCTCCTCTGATGTTCTCTTGCCTACAATACCACTGCCTTCCCTACTTTATCAACAACCATGAGTTTTTCAGTTGCAGTCAAAAGCTTCCTTTATCTGTACTGGAAAGCCAAGCAATCAGCCTCTTTATTAGCTTGTTTACCTTTATGAAGTAATACTGCCATCTTGTGGACTTAAAAAAATTCCTAATAAAGAACATCAAAGGCAAGTTGCATTTTTCTAACTACAGGCATAAATACATACTTTGTGTCCTTGCTTTCCTTTACTTTTGAGCTTAATATAGCATGGGACACTTGAGCATGCCAGATAATCAAGGTTTTACTCTACATTGAACAAATACTTTTACTTTATCATATAATTCAATCTATTCATGATGAAATTCTTGATTGGACCAGGTAATTACAAAGAAGTCTACTGAGTCCCAAACACAGGTTCACAAAACTTTAAAGAAGTTTTCATGAATTCATGAGGATTGTGAAGAAATGAAAAAAAATTTGTAATGACATTCCCCCCAAATTTATGAAACCTAAGCATCTGACAATTACTCATATAGGCAATGAATATGGTCTTTAAGGAAGAGCTATCTTTAATTTTCTTAATTTTCTACTCCTTCCCTCAAGCCCTCAATTAAAGTGTGCTATTAGGTTTGCCAAGTATGAACTTTAAAAGAAAATGGAGATGACATGGAAGAACGATACTTCATGTTTCATCCAAGGATTATGATGGGATTCCAGATAGAAGCATTCCAAAAGGGAGATTAAGGAAGCACATAATGAGATTAATGATACACAGCTCTACCACAGCTGCACTGCATTTTAATTGACAGTTGTTTACAACACACATGCCAACTCACTTTCATGTTCAATAGACAGTATGCTTCTAAGAAGGGGATACTGTGATGGGCCCTTACACATCACAGTAAGATACTGTTCATCAATCTTCACTATAGGTAATGCCACACACTATAAAATATAATTTAATTTACTACTGCAAGTAAGAACATTAAATGTTACTATGTGGAGATACTTTCCATCATTATGTATTGTGAAAAAAAACTGGTAGTAGATAAGCACGAAAAAACAGACGTGAACAATCAATCAGAAGATTTTATCAGGACAGTAACTAAGTAAGAAATAGAAACTAACAATTACTATTCAAATGCATTTTGGCATTTAATTATACGCCAAATAAAAAGCAAAGCTACTATCATCAAGCATCAAATTTAAATAATGTATGAAATATGAGTGTATAATATATTAAAACTGTAACTAATATCATGTATTATCTATGTTCTCCCAGTTTAATAAAGCTATTTAAGTATTATTTTTCAACTGATAGTATTTGTTCTTTGAAAAACTTATGACCTACTTCAAGTGTAGTGTGAAGCAAGAGTGAAACTCACGTTAAGTCAGCATTAATAGTCATATTTTGTACCATCAGTTTGTAATTCCAAGAGGCTCTATGTTGGCTTCTTGTAGCTCTGAGTATCAGATGGCTCATATAAATCATCAGCCCCCCAGAATACCCTAAATGATATACTCTCCCAACCTCAGGAATGGCAAACTAGAGGAAACATTCCACACAATTAAGTGTTGCATCTGAACTCTCTACTGAGAAGATCCTGAAGGAACAGTAACTCAAGGAAGGCCTTCACTCTTTGAAATATTTATAACAAAGGTCTTCCAAAATAAATATAGTGCAGGCTTGGCACCTGTAGCACAGTGGTTACAGCGCCAGGCACATACAAGGAGGATGGTGGGTTCGAACCCAGCCCAGGCCAGCTAAACAACAATGACAACTGCAACAAAAAATATCCAGGCGTTGTGGCGGGCGCCTATAGTCCCAGCTACTTGGGAGGCTGAGGCAAGAGAATAGCTTAAGCCTAGAAGTTTGAGGTGGCTGTGAGTGTGACACCACAGTATTCTACTGAGGGTGACATAGTGAGACTGTGTCTCAAAAAAAAAAATTAAATAAATAAATAAATAAATATAGTTCAGAGACAAGAAGTACTAGCAAAATAAATTTTATGACGTACACAAAGGAAAAGAAAGTATCGGAAGGTTAGAGTAAAAGGAAGCTAAAGCCACAGCATTTGGAATATTATTCCATTTGTAGCATGAACTGAAATAGAGAATTAAGGCTTGCAAATATAATAATAATATACCCCTCTTATATTATCTCAATTAATACTCAATCACAGTAAAATTATGACAAAGGTATTCATCTCATTGCCACTTCTAACACACCTCAGAGATGGTAAGTAACCTTACTCCAGGACATAGTGCCTAAAGCCAGCATTTAAACTTAGGTGTTTGTCCAACTCTAAATTTTAACCCCTACTGAATTTCCCAGTAATGACATTACATGCATTGTTGTACTGTGTTATACTCTGGCATACAGAATCTAACCTGACCCTTGGAATATCTGTAAAGGGGGACTATCCCTATTTTACAAATGAGAAAATAGTCTCAGATCAAGTAATTTATTATAATTCATATAACCAGCAGGAAAAAGGAGAAACTGGAGGCTAGATCAATTTATGCTAATCCAATGCTTTTTTGATTATTTAATAGTGACTCCAGTCTTCAGAAAAAAAATAAACTTCACATCATGTTCCATTTCATTTATTCAATCACCAAACATTGAGTGATTATTGAGTGAGCACTTATATGCCTTGATGTGAAGAAAAAATGTATTCTTGACTTTTTCTTCAACATAAAAGCAGCAGTTCCTCAACTCTATAATTTCTTTCCCTGTCTCCTTTCCTTCCATAAGCCCCCAAATGTGGTTGCCTTTCAAGACTCAGCCCTCAGCTGTTTTCTCCGTATATTCTTTCCTCAGCCATATATATGGTTTAACCTCGTCCCTTTTTGTTAATGACTCCCAATCTGCCTCCAATTTTATGCCTGAATATCACTTCCTTATTCTTAAATATACAAATAAACTCCCTTTTGAATACGTTTTCTCAGACCAAAGTAATCAATAACTAAATTTATCAATGTATAACCCAAAGCAATAATCCACTTTCCAACTTTTACAATTGATAACACCAGTAACCTGCTCTGTACCAAGCTGCTAACAAAAAATATTAGAATTAAAGAAAAGAAGCAATAAGGGTAAACTGTGTGTATACAGGTGTAAAGATGACTGTGAGAAGGAATGGAGTGGTGTCTGCTTATCAGATGTGGGCCACTGAGCACACTTCCTGACTTTGTATCTACAAAATGCGGAGTTAGGCTAAATATTGGACGCCTTCCAAATTTTAAACTCTTATGCTCTTTGATTCCCCTCTTGCTTCCTATATGTAGTCACTAAGTACTATAGATTTTTATTTTCTTTCTCAACTTCTCTGGATTCTTTTCTGATTCCTAAAGTAGTGATTCTTTTTTTTTTTTTTTTTGAGACAGAGCCTCAAGCTGTCCCCCTGAGTAGAGTGCTATGGCATCACAGCTCACAGCAACCTCAAACTCCTGGGCTCAAGTGAGTCTCTTGCCTCAGCCTCCCAAGTAGCTGGGAACATAGGCATCTGCCACAATGCCTAGCTATTTGTTTTTTTTTTGTTTGTTTTTTTGTTTTTTTTTTGGTTGTAGCCATCATTGTTGTTTGGTGGGCCTGGGCTGGATTTGAACCCACCACGGTAGTTGTATGTGGCTGGCGCCTTAGCCACTTGAGCCACAGGTGCAGAGCCAAAGCAGTGATTCTTAATCTTGTTTGCACATTGTTACCCAGGATGCTTTAAAATATATTTACGCCTGGTCGATGCCTTTCCCTTAGAATGGATTCTGATGTAATTAGTCAAGCTTATAATGTGACCTTTAGGCAATGGTTCCCAAACTCTGATGCATGTGAGAATCATCTGGGAAACATTAAACACTGCAAATTAAGCCTCAATTTCTAGGGCTGGGTGGCAGCCATCAGTATTTTTCAAAGATTCCCTGGGTACTTCAATGTCCGCACAGTAGTGGGGAAAAATGTCTGAGGAAGCAGCCATGTTGAAGATAGTAATTTATTTCAACTGACTAAGAAACCAATCACATAAATTGTTGGGATGGGAAAGGGAAACAAACTTTGTATCCAAAGTACCTTTATATGTTTAAATAAATATTTTTAAATTTTCATAAAGAGTTGGTGATTATCTGTTTAATAGTTTGCTGTACCTATAAAGGCACTAAAAATAATATTAATTTAATTAGATTTACCATTCAGTTTCTAAAACAGAGACAATTTTAGAAATAATGTATTATTTTAGAATATTTTGTTATGGTGGTTAGCAAAGACTTTTTTGATCCTATAAAGTGGTAACATAAATTTTGTTTCACTGTAGAATAAGGTAAGGAGACCCTGAAGAGAATTTTAATTTTTAAGTATTTTTTTTTAGAATATAGTAACTGGCGCTGAACTCTTTCAAATGTAATTCTTTTTTTCAGAAAGTTGAATAAAAGTTTAATTAAAATTCTTTACTTAGAAAGCCACTTTTTCTAAAAATCCTCATCATCTGTAATCATCAGAGAAATGCAATCAAAACCACCCTGACATATCACCTAACCCCAGGGATAACAGCCCACGTCACAAAGTCCCAAAGCTGCAGGTGCTGCAGTGGATGTGGAGAGAAGGGAACACTTTTACCCTGCTGGTGGGACTGCAAACTAATACAGCCTCTTTGGAAATTAGTATGAAGAATCCTCAAAGAACTCTAATTAGACCTTCAATTTGATCCCACAATCCCATTATTTGGCATCTACCCAGAAGAAAAAAAAGAGACAGAGTCTTACTCCATCACCCTCAGCAGAGTGCTGTGGCATCACAGCTCACAGCAACTTCCAGTTTTGGGGCTTAGGCGATTCTTTTGCCTCAGCCTCCCAAAAAAATCCTTTTATTATAAGGACATTTGCACTACATTGTTTACTGCAACTCAATTTAAAATCACCAAGACATAGAAACAGCCTAAATGCCCTTCATCCTAGGAATGGATTAACAAATTGTGGCATATGTGTACCATGGAATAATAGTCCATGAAAAGATGGAGACTTTACATCTTTTGTATTCATCTCAATGGAGATGAAACATATTCTTCTGAGTAAAGTATCACAAGAATGGAGAAGCAAGAATCCAATGTCCTCAATACTACCATGAACTCAGTGGACCATCTAATACACACACATCTAAGAGAAACACTCAGTTAAAGTTGGGGGGATGAGGGATGGGAGAGGGGAGGAGGTGGGTTGGTGTGCTCCCACTTAATGGGCACAATGTAGAGATACATGCCACACCTCTTGAGTGCAGGACACAACTCCAAGAGGGACTCTCCCTGACAAATGCAAACATTGTAACCTAGTTGTTTGTACCTTCACATTAACCTGAAATAAATTTAAAAAAAAAAACAAAACTCTTTTCTAGACAAAAGGAACAAGGCCTGATTTGAATTTATTCCCAAACTGATGATGAGTTTAATCTCCAGACGATATATATATTTGCTTTATTTTTTTCTTGAGACTTCATAGAAAAAATATTAATCTATATGACTGTAAAACATCGGATGAATTAGATTAAAAAATCCACAGGACTCTCTATTGTTCTACTGAGGAATGAAATACATCACTACAGCACAGACTCCTTGGTGGACTGTACCCAGATCATGGGATCTGGCCCATGCTTTGCACAGTAAGAGCACCAGCAAAGACTGAGTGCTCACTCCGCACCAGGTGCGTCTTCAATGACTTGCAGGGTTTATCTTCCTTAACCTCATAGTAAGCCTGAAACCTGGTACTGCCACCATCTCTCCTTTTCAATGAGGACACAAGCTTACCAGGATTGAGTAACTATATGAGAAAATATATAAAGTGCAGCTGACCCTAGAAGAACATGGGTGGGAACTGTGAAGATCTACTTATACACAGATTTTTTTTCTATATATATATTGAAAATGTTTTTGGAGATTTGAAACAATTTGAAAAAACTCACAGATGAACCTTGTAGCCTAGAAACAGCAAACAAAAAAAAAAAAGAAGAGAATAAAAAGTGAGGTATGTAATAAATGCATAAAATATATGTAGATACTAGTCTATTTTATAATTTACTACCACAAAATATGCACAAATCTGTTATGAAAAGTTAAAACTGGCATGAGTGGTGATGCATACCTACAATCCTAGCACTCTGGGACCAAAGTGGGAGGATTCCTTGAGCTCAGGAGTTTGAGAACAGCCTGAGTAAGAGCAGAGAACCTGTCTGTATTAAAAAACAGAAAAATTAGCCAAGAGTTGTGGCAGATGCCTATAGTAGTCCCAGGTTCTCGGGAGACTAAGGCAGGAAGATCACTTGAGGCCAGGAGTTTGGGCTTGCCATAAGCTGTGACGACACCACCATACTCTACCCAGGGGATGGAGAGAGACTTGAGAAGACAGAAGAGACAAGTGACAGGAGATCAGAGAGGAGAATCACGGAGGAGGAAGGGTATGTGTGGATATCTGCCTGTTTTGATTAGGAAAAAAGTGCCCTACTCTGGGGGATAAATGCCTCAAAAGACATTAATTAGTAAGGAAGAAGAGTGAACACTCGAATTTAAGGTAGAAAGGGCTGGCCTAATTCTACTATCCTATGAAAATGCAGTCTGCTTTATGATCAGGGCTACCCTTATTATCAAGCGACTAATCCCAGAGCCTTGAAGGGAAAAGATAAACACCAGCTGCCATTCTTTTGGTTATGAAACAACAAGGCCTGGTTGACAGACCTTTTTCTGGATTGGTTCCACCAATGCTCTGCCCCTTATGGGACTGCCTTCTAAACCTCTTCTTATCAATAACACTCTTGGACAATGCCCCTGCCTATCCAGAAGCCTGTGAGCTCTACATCTCAAACACAACATCTCTAATTTGGTCTTTGGATCAGAGGGTCATAAGGACCTTGAACACTCATTACACACAGCACTCTATGGAAAGGATTGTCAATGCTATGAGGAAAACCCTGATGTAAGGAACATCACAAAAGTCTGAAAGGATTTTACCACTGAAGGACTATACCATTATACCATCATTCTTACAGAAAAGGCAGTAAAAACCGTTAAGCCCAAAACAAATTCCTGCTGGAGAAAACTATGTCTAGGTCTTGTGTATAACTTCACAGGATTTATGACTGAGCCAGGAAATCATGTATGAGATTGTGGATAAAAAAAAAGAAATGGTGGGTAAAGGTTTCAAGATATGAGTTGTGAAAAAATTCAAGAGCTAACAGACACCACACCAGAAGAAGTAACAGAGGATCAGTTGATGGAGGTGAGGACTTCCAAACCAGTGCCAGATATGAGGAAGAAGGCACAGAAGGGGCAGTGCCAGAAAACAAGCTGACATTAGGCAATCTGGCAGGAGGGCTCCCACTGTTCAAGACTGCTGTTGACTTCCTTTACAATTCTGAACCTTCTATTGCACAGGCACTAAAACTAAAAGCAAGGGGTAGACAGGATTGGTACCATCTAGAAACATTTTTGGAGAAATGAAAAGGCAAAAATGTTAAGATAGACGTTATAATGTATTTCTATAAATTTATATCAAATAGGTCTGCCTCAGCTTTCATCTCTTCGATCTCTTCCACTCTGTGCCACCTGAGACAACAAAAAAACCCAACTCTTCCTACTCAATCTACTCAACACCTACTGAATACTAAATAGGTTTTCTCTATATAATTTTCTTAATAACATTTTCTTTTCTCTGGCTGATTTACTACTGTAGGAACACAATATAATAATGCATATAACATACAAGTATAAAATTTATGTTAATTGGCTATTTATGGTGTCAGTAAGGCTTTCAGTGAACAGTGGGCTATTAATAGTTAAGTTTTTGGGGGGGAGGGTAGGAAGTCAGAAGTTAAATGTAGATTTTTGACTGTGCAGGAGACCAGTGCCCTTAACTCCCCTCTGTCTATATATATACACAGAGGATGCCTAAAAAATGTATATGCATTTTAAGAGACATTATCTATGTATTGCTTTTCCAAGTTGAATTGAAGGAACCGTTACTAGTCAAGTGTACCCAGACATGCTACCACATACCCATTCTACCTGAAATTTGTACACTTCTAGAGAATGAATGTTTTACTTCCAACAAGATCTCTTAAAATGCATATACACTCTTTTGGCACTTCCACTATATATTTGTGTATATACATAAACATGTATATAGCTTAGGAAAAAAATCTAGACGAGTATCTATCAAATTATTAATCAAGAATACCTCTGGTATGAGACAGAAGTGGGAGCAACTTCACTTCATTTCATTTTCATTTTATATTTTTCTCACTGGAGCAACTGTAGGTACTTTTCCCCCTTATTGGGTTTTTTAGCATCTTCAAAATAACTTATTAAAAGAGAAAAAGAAATAAAGAACAAAGTTACTCTATCTAAATGTACATACTCTTTAAGTAAAACACGAATGCTCTGGAAGTTTATGTATGTAATAGGTGTTCATAAGGAAACACGGAAACTTACTGAAACATATGTACCAATGTCAAACGAGGAGAGGGTGCAGAGAAAGAAGAGGGCAAAGTTTCTGAGAACTGAAGGAACATTATCCAATTTAAGTTTGCTGAAAAAATTTAAATTCCAAAAGAATAAGTATGATTATTTGAAGGCACAGAAACCAGACAGAACACTACTTGAGTAGACTGGGTATCAGGTGAGGTCTCCATAGAACCTAGACAATTCTCCATGTAGTGACATGATGAGAACGTAACATGCATCATAGATTATAAAACGAAACAAATCCTAAGGGATAAAAATAGTAAAACAAAGGGGTATGAGGAAGAACAAAATGAAGAGAAAGAGAAAGGGTTAAATCAGCGGTATGTTTTACACAGAAACTTACTAGTAAATCCAAGATTTAATGTTCAAATTTTAACTACCAGACGTCACTGCTATTTGCAATCCCTTAGGAAATGTATACTGAATGAATAAACAGATAAACGAACTTGAGTCTTCCTAATGAAGATTGGTATTTGAGTCATTTGGATCCTTGCTTATAAGAGAGAGAATGGCAAAAAGAGGGCCAATTTGTAACCAATGAAAAAGTTTTTAATATCAAGAGAGTTGGGGAATCTCATAAACCAACAATAGGACTACATGCCAATATATATTACCAACAAATGTCATCAGGATGGCAGAAGATATGGAGAAAGAAAACCAAGGGGTAGGATAGCCAGATAGAAAATGAGAAATGCACAGTGAGCAGGACACAAACAGGAGTAAGATCACAAAACACCAACATGCTGAACTGCTTTCCAGTGACTAGTAGGAGGGTAAAGCTTTGAGAAGGAGAAGAAGAAAGGGGAAGGAATATGCAATTCAAAAGTTGGCCAGAAGTGCAACATTATGAAAATATTAAAAGGTTCAGGCTTCTGAGAAAACCTCTGCTTTTCCCCATCTACAATCGCTGAGAGGAATCACTTCATCAACACACATGCACAGAGTCTACTTGTGCTTTCAAGGGGTGTAAAATGAATACAGACCGTGGTTGTCAACTGTAAAATGGTTTTGAATGCTCCTCCTGAATATTTACCACAAGGTTAAGGCTGGTAAATCTTACAATAGCAATAAGCAAAGGATTTCCAAATTTTTCAAAAGGTAGATCAAGAAAGAAAGAAGGCTTAGAATGCATTTCCCCAACAGAATGGTAAGCTTTAGGATGCTATCAATGGTAACATTGTATTCTATTTGTATCTACTGGTTATGAGAATGATAACTGAGAGACAATTAGAACACAGAATGTATCTGTATTAAGAAAACTCTATATGACATAGTAAGTTGCCACTTTTTCTTCTTCCTTAATATGTCACATACATATAATATTTTACTAGACTGATGGTAAGAAAATGTCTAAAGATCATGGAGATTGAGAAATTTATACTTTCAAGTATCCAAATTAAATAATTATGGTTGCAGTGAACAGAACATGTTGGAATGACTCATACAATAGGGCAGACAATAAAGACAGCCAATTATTCACCCAGTACTTATGTCTAAGAAATGTGTTCACACTCCCTATGACAGTTCCTGGGTTAGACAGCTGAAGTAACTTTCCTAAGCCACGTAGTGTAGTCAGTTACTGGTGTATGTTGCATGCTAAAGATGGCCACCAAATTGTGGAAGCTCCTCCCACTGAGACTCCCTCTTCTTGAACCTGGGCTGGTCTATGACTATTCTGACCAACAGAGTGATGAAAGTGACACTGAGCCACCATGAGGCCTAACTTTGAAGAGGTATGGTGGTTCCTACATGAGCAGTGGTGTACAAGTCTAACTGTGCAGAGACTGCCATGCCATGATATATTAAAATATTAGCATTACCACTTAACATACCCAGTTTCTAACTATTAAGCTTTATCACACTGAATCAGCAGAATGAAAAGCTCCAGGAAAACATGGCTGACTGCCTGTTTACTGACGCATGTACCCCATTGTCTAGCATGATACCTGGTACGTATGTCAGATGTCCAACAAACATTTGTTAAATGGATAAATAAGTAATACTACAAATATGTACAATAGTTCCCCCTTATCCTCAAGGCATATGTCCCAATCGCCCCCCTCCCCCAGTGGAGCCTGAAACTGTAAACTGAGGACCATACTGAACCCTGTATATATGTGCACTATGCTTTTCTTATGCCTGTGTACCTATGATAAAGTTTAGCTTATAAATTAGGCACAGCAAGAGATTAATAACAATAACTGATAATAAAATAATTATAACAAAATCTACTCAAGCTACGGGGTCATTATTAAGTAAAATAAGAATTACTTGAACATAAGCACTATCATATCTTGACATGGTCTGAGAAAGGAAATGGCTACTAAGTGACTTAATGGGTGGGCAGCATACACAGCCCAGATACACTAACCGCAAGGATGACTCACGTCCCGCGTGGGACTAAGTGGGATGGTGTGAGATTTCATCATACTATTCAGAATGATGTGCAAATTAAAACTCATGAATTGTTTATTTCTGAAATTTTCCATTTAATACTTTCAGACCACAGTTGACTGCAGGTAACTGAAGCTGCAGAAATAAAACTATGGGTAAGGGCAGGACCCTACTGTATTAGAAAAAAAAAGCTCAATCTTCTCTTACTACCTAAGAAGGCAAACATATCTCCAATGCAATGAATAGGAAAAAACCAAGACAGGAAAAAACCAAGCCTCTTTGTGGAAGAGGCTTTCACAATTAAAGACCAGCTTTCTGATTTCTCAGGTATCTTTAGTTTCCCCCTTTCTGTTGTAGAATCAGTTTTGTGATTATCTGAGTGGAAACACAAATTTCTCAATAAATATAGCTGTATGATACTAAGTTATAAGTCATAGTACAAAAATTGACAGCATCTTCCATTGCCTGGCTATGCCTGCATGCTCCATCAACAGACAAGAGTTTCCCTGCCTCAGATACTATATTTCCAATTCCTGAGGGTAATTTTAATATGTTTTATACCTTGGCAAATATAGCATACTTTAATTTTTATTTTGAAAGAAATAAAAAAGAGGGGGGGTGGCACCTGTGGCTCAAAGGAGTAGGGCGCCGGCCCCATATGCCAGAGGTGGTGGGTTCAAACCCAGTCTTGGCCAAAGAAAAAGAAAAGAAAGAAAAGGATTTTTTTTTCACCCTCATTCTTGTGCATTTACCTGGATACTTTAGGAATAAAAACCCTCTTCTGAAAAATTCACCATGGAATGATGGTTCGTGCCACATGAACTATGGTGGATGTGATAAAATGCAAATGTTGGTTTCCTGAACGCTAATTCATCAAGAAAAAAGTCAATCCTAAGGCAGGATGTGTGGACCAAACTGAGGATAATAAAACCACATTGTAAAAGATTGGTTTTTTAAGTACTAAAAAGCTTCTGGTGCAAGTGAATTCTATTAGCCCAGGTAGGACTATGATGGGCTAAGGAAAAGCCGTGTAGCAGATTCAGTATAGGAGGCAAGGTGCAATAACAACAGTGAGGTCAAAGGAGGTCAAACTCATCTCAAGGCAACTGAGCAGGCCAACACCAGCAAAGAAAGAGGAAGAAAACAATGCGAGAGATTCTGCTGTGTTAGAATTTAGATCATTGAGAAGAAAACCCTCATCCCCAAATGAAGACTGTGTACAGTCTGCCAGAAAGGGATTTACTTCTCCAAGAAACAAAACACTAAGAGAAATCAGTAGGTGTTGGTAGAAAATAAAAGCCTAGGTGGAAACGTGAGGCAAAAAGGGGCCCAAAGACACAAAGGGTAGAACCCCAGACGAGTGTGCTCCTGTTCCTTGGCTATAAAGACGATGCGTTGAGCCTTACCACCTGCCTCTTTTTCTCTCACGTGGTTCTAAATTTGGGTGAAGAAAAGGACAGCTATATCCAATTTGAGGTGCTGTAATGTGTAAAGGGTGCATCTTAGAGTGACAAAACACAGTCATTTGATACACTAGTATTGCAACTTGCTAATTTGTGAGTGTTCATACGTAAGAAACAGAAGGGACAGAGAAAGAAAAGGAATAAGAGGAAGAGGGGGCGTTGACAAACCACTGAAGTCCAACTATCAATTATCCAAATAAGGGCTTATCTATAAAAAATCATTAGTTGTCTCTAGAAACAGTAGCTCTGCTTCAGTTTCACTTCTAAAATCAACATTACCAATCCTTTTGTTTTTTTCCTATTGGAATACAATCTTTAGTTCAGCAGTGTCTGGAAGTTATGGGAAGTTATCAATATACACACTCAGGCTTATCAGCCAGGATAAGTTTTAAACTTTGTAAACTTTCGATTACTTCCCTACAATTCTATAAAAACTGCTGAGATTAGTGTTTCGCATCAATCTCATTGCAATGCTATTCATTCAAAATATGACATGGGAAAAATAAAAGAATTGAGAAAAAACAGAGACTAGTTTACAGTTTGATTTTTACACTGAGACTTCATTAGTTTGATTGAAGTGTTTGTTATGAGAATCCTGAATGTCAGATGGACCCACATTAACTTTAAATTCAAATCCATTCACAGGCATATATAAATGAGGTTTAGATGTTTATTCTTATTATTTGTTCTCACCTTTCTTAAAATACGGCGTCCTAAGAATTTTCCAAATAACAAGATATTGAATCTTATATTATTTTTTGTATGAAGTACTTCCCTGCAAAGCACGATGCACATTATAAGTGAAATATTCTGATATGAACACACGTGATACAGCTCCTTATGATCTAAGTATGGGCAGAGATCTAAATGAATACATCATGAAAGATTTATTTTTAAAAAGTGTTCTTCCAACTTTTAGATCATAGGGGTAATCTAGTTTACATTTGTATTTTTTTGTGCCATTGATATATTATTAATAAACATATAGGAAGAACACTACAGACTTGGAATAGTATTTTATGAAAGTTTCAAATTTAGATAAGGGAACTTTGCATTAATTATCAAAATTACAATACCAATAAAAAATATTGATGGGCACTAAGGGAAAAGTGATCAGACACATACCAGGGATCTATTAGAGAAGAAGTCATACTTTTATACTCTTCTTGGACATATTTTCTGTACAAAAATGGAAAGTTTATAAACTCTTCAATGTAACACAGAGTCAACTGGTAGCTAGTAAAGTCTATAAAAAGAAATAATTTGCTTTTGGTAATTTTAGAATATCTTTAAAAAGCAGAAGTGCTTAATTGTAATACATTCCCATGTTAAACTGAATGCTTTTCTGCCATTATTTAAACATCCAGAATCAAGTTACTAATCATGGCTACAACTTCCAAACACTGTAAAATAATTCTGTTCTTTTCTTATCAATGCATTTTCATTTTTCCTAGAACTAATTACCTTTCAACAAATGATTCAGAGATGTCAAAAGGACTCTCAGGGAATGTTTCGAGAGGTCCCAGTTTCCTGAATTATAGCCTACAACATCTGCTTAGCAATCTGGCAAGTAGTATGAAGCCAAAACAGTGTATCTCATATACGGTAGTTGTATCTGACCTCAAGAATGTGACAGCTGGCTACCTGCCTGTAAGTTTATACTGTAAAAATCTAAAATTCTGCATGCAAGAGACACTAGTAAAAACAAGTGTGCCAACAGTAGAAGCACGGTGCATATAAGGAAAACAAGTTGTTTTAAGAAAGTAAAATTGTTGACTTTTTCATGACAAAGAATGTAGAAAATATTGTTAAAAGAACTTACAAAAAATGAAGAATATAACTTGGTTTTCCTTACATCTCAGGAAAAAAACAAAATAAATGTAAAATGTTAAACGTGTTCTAAAGCTGGAGGAAATAAATTTAAAAATTAAGTTGGACCCTCTAAGAAATAAAGCAGTTCAAATACAAACTCTCAGAAGCATTCTAAGGTAGAATCAGAAAAATCAAGTTTATCAGCTACAAAAGTACAAATTAATTCTATTCAAAATGGCATCAGCATTTATAAACCACTTGATCTCTACTCTTAGCCTAGGCATGACCGCATCAGCTGGAGGCTGTTCATAATTGGGCTGTCAAGTACTGCAAGTAAACCGTGTTCTGGCATCAGAGAGAGCCGCCCTCTCAGCCTATCTTCACTCATCAACGAGGTGACGATGCTTCCACCACCAGATAAGAAATGAGTCAGTCAGTCCAATCTACATTCAAATTGATCTTGGGATTTTTAATTAGTCCCAAATTCAGAAGTCTAGAAACACAGCAATACTTTATTACCTCCAGGATCACACCAGTTACTAATAAAATATATGTAACGTACAAGATGGCTTACTGGAAAGGGAATTTGAAATTTCCCATGTCTACCATGTTTTCATGGAATTCCAAATTATTTCAAAGTTGATTATAAATATACTTGACCATATGAAATGATGACAAAGTATTTTTTATGATAATGTTAACTGTATAGTCATAATAAGCTATGAAACTGGAAGTGGTATTAGATACAATAGTGGAAGCCTGAAATGACAATGTCCCAGTTACCTGGCGGCCAGACACGCAGTACGGCAAATGCATAATGTTCCTGAACCCAGGAAAGTACATCTAACCAGCCACACCGACTTTCAATTATCACATGGTAAAAGATACACCAGTAGATAAAAACAACTCTTATGGAAATTGTCCTAAAATAACTCACGAATAACTAACATATGAAAATAGTAAGAAATTCCAACACGCAGAGAGTAAGAAGGCGGCTTTCAAACAGAAAAATAAGAACAGAGGCGACGAGGTAAGGGTACCAGCTGAGCTCAAAGAATGGCAAGAACTTCAACTGAAGCACAAAAATACACATGGAAGAGAAAAGCCCAGCTCTTTGATATCACTTACAAGTACCCTTTGTTTGCATCTCAGCTGGGGTTAGTTACGATATTCCTCAAATGTATTAATCTCTGAATTACCATATAGAATATCTTCTAATTCAGCAATATTCTCTTTGTCTAGTGAACTTTTTATTAAAGTATTACCTACATACTGAAAAGTGCACAAACACTACATCTACTGCTTAATAAATCTTCACAAAGTTAACACTTAAGGCAATCAGATTTTAAAAAATACTACCAGCACCCCAGAAGTCCCTAGGACAAAGCCACCCATCCCTGTAAGTTTAAACTCTACCCCGATTTCTAACCCCATGGATTAGTTTTTAATGTTTTAAAACTTTTAATAAATGAAAGCACACAGGGTGTACTCTTCGTGATTGCCTCCTTCGTTTCAATGATAAGCACAAGAGGTTCCCACACATTGTTGCATGCAGTTGTAAGTTTATTCATTCTTACTGCAGTAAAATATTCCATTGTATAAATACAGCACAATTTGAATTTATATTTAGAATTAAGAATTAGAATAGAGGCTCGGCGCCTATAGCTCAACCGGCTAAGGCGCCAGCCACATACACCTAAGGTGGCGGGTGCGAATCCCCAGCCCGGACCCGCCAAACAACAATGACGGCTGCAACCAAAAAATGGCCGGGCGTTGTGGCGGGCGCCTGTGGTCCCAGCTACTTGGGAGGTGGAGGCAGGAGACTCGCTTGAGCCCAGGAGTTGGAGGTTGCTGTGAGCTGTAATGCCACGGCACTCTGCCCAGGGGGACAGCTTGAGGCTCTGTCTCAAAAAAAAAAAAAAAAAAAAAAAGAATTGGAATAGAATTAGAATAATTAGATAATAATTATAATGATTAGAGTTAGTGTTCTACTATTGATGGTCATTGAGATGGTTTCAGTTTTTAGCCATATGAACGCCTATGCACATACTTGCTCAGGAGAGTTGTGTGATAAAGTTATATCACACTGGCTCACTAGAGTCTATTGTTATATTTTCAGAAATTGTGTGAATCTGTTGTTAAACAAATTCACTACTAAAAATTAAATTATATAATACTAAAAACAAATAAAATATATAAGAAAAATAAAGTATTCATTACTTCCCGGTCATTTTACTACATTTTATTCTTATTTATGCTCTTGGGATTACTTATGTTTATTTTATCTGTATGATAAATTAATTATGATAACCCCTATGCTCTTGGGGTTACTTAGGTCTATTTTATCTGTATGATGGAGATATACAATGGTAGAATACTATGCATCTCTTCCCAGCTCTGTGTTCAGTAATGTCACATTAGTAGTTTGAAATCAACATGTTTGGAGTATTTATACCACAGAAATTGGCAAAAACTATAAACCAGGGCTTCATTTCCCATTTTGTCCATGGTCTAGACCAGCGGTTCTCAACCTGTGGGTTGCAATCCACAGGAACTGTATTAAAGGGTCGCAGCATTAGGAAGGTTAAGAACCACTGGTCTAGACTTAAGAAACCAGCAGAAAAATCTCAATAATACACACAGAACTTAGAAATGTGTCTTACCTATAGCTGTTACACTGTGAATACCTCACAACAATAAGGAAATATTATGCCAGTATTTGAAACTATTAATGTAATTTGAATCTCAAAGAAGGTGTTCACATAAATGATGAAGTAAATGAAGTCTGAAATACATCTTTTACCTTGTTAACATAAATAAACATAATAACAATTATTCACATTACATCACAACTGACAATGTCAATGTAACCAATGGATGGCTATGGATACAAGAGTTCAGCAAAAATCAACAAAAGCATTCTATGAGAATCAATTGGCTACATACTAGAAATTTCCTAGAAAGAGTATTTCATATTTTATTCTTTGGAAGTGAAACCACTGAGTCACAAGGTGCATGTACATTCAGCTTTAGTAGATACTTCCAGTTTCAAGTGGTTAATGTCAATTTATATTTATACCATTAATATGTGAGTTATTTATACCATTAATATGCCAATTGATCCGGATCCTCTGTATGTAGCCAATATTTTAAGTAATATTATTTTTCTAACATTCAGAGATGTAGTACAATTTCAATCCCACCATTTATGTGAAATTAAAACAAAATCTGCTTACCCAAAATCACAACTACACTTTTATGTGCATGGTAAAGAGCTGCTCTGCACTAAACTTTAAGACAGTGATTCCCAGTGGCAAGGTCTGGAAACATCCTGGTTGATAGAATTGAGGGGAATCAATTCTATTGGGATCTAGGAGGCTAAGGTCAGGGCTGCTGCTAACCAGCCTGCAGTGCACAGGGCAACCCCACAACAGACAACGACTAGACCTAAAGTGTCAGCACTTCTGAGCGTGAGAAACCTGTCTTTAACACAATTCCTTAAATATACATACTTGGCTGGGAAAAAAAGAAAAAGAAACAAGTGAGAATGGATGAGAACAGCCAGCATAACCATCATCATTGTTCTAGGTATGTGCCAGTGGACTCGATAAACAACTCCACACATGTTCTGCTATTCAGTGTCCAAGGAACACTTCATGATATATAAAATGCATGATATATAAAACACTTCATGATATATAGGTTACAATTCATCAAAGATTACAGCATTTTACATCTCATAAAAGATAGAAATTCATTTTGTTCTTATTTAAAAATCATTCAGAAATAAAATCTTAGGTTCAAATTATTTAAAAAATTTTTTTCTAAATGCCGACTGGCTTTAGGTCAATGTGGCAGAAAAAGAAAAGAATGAAAGAGAAAATGCCAGTAAACTCATGTGACGGGGACCAGGGAACATGGCAGCAAACTCATGTGACCTGAGTAACAAGGCAGTAAGCTCATGTGACGGGGACCAAGGAATATGGCAGCAAACTCATGTGATGGGGACCAGGGAACATGGTAGCAAACTCATGTGACCTGAGTAACAAGGCAATAAACTCATGTGACGGGGACCAGGGAACATGGCAGCAAACTCATGTGACCTGAGTAACAAGGCAGTAAACTCATGTGACGGGGACCAGGGAACAT
>NW_003852412.1:27279167-27279541 GCF_000181295.1 Otolemur garnettii
CAAGGCAGTAAACTCATGTGACGGGGACCAGGGAACATGGCAGCAAACTCATGTGACCTGAGTAACAAGGCAGTAAACTCATGTGACGGGGACCAAGGAATATGGCAGCAAACTCATGTGATAGGGACCAGGGAACATGGCAGTAAACTCATGTGACAGGGACCAGGGAACACGGCAGCAAACTCATGTGACGGGGACCAGGGAACACGGCAGCAAACTCATGTGACAGGGACTAGGGAACATGGCAGCAAACTCATGTGACCTGATTAACAAGGCAGTAAACTCATGTGACGGGGACCAGGGAACAAGGCAGCAAACTCATGTGACGGGGACCAGGGAACACGGCAGCAAACTCATGTGACGGGGACCAGGGA
>NW_003852412.1:27279561-27283442 GCF_000181295.1 Otolemur garnettii
CTCATGTGACGGGGACCAGGGAACACGGCAGCAAACTCATGTGACGGGGACCAGGGAACACGGCAGCAAACTCATGTGACGGGGACCAGGGAACATGGCAGTAAACTCATGTGACCTGAGTAACAAGGCAGCAAACTTATGTAACAAGAAGCTTTCATTCTGTTTAAGTTTAATTTGGAATACAATGTTATTTAAATAATATTTATTTGTATTACTTAATCTTAAATTAAATTGGTATTCTGATGAGTAGGTTTATCATGCTAGAACATGGCACATAGTAAAAGCATGTCTAGAAACAGTAATGAATAAAAGGCAAATTAAAATTTTTACTCTAGAAAGAAGGCAAAATCAAAACTCCTTTCATTCTTTCTTAAAATCCCAAAACTCTCAAATCACGCTAATTGAAATCTTCTCCTTATTAACACTACTCAAGGACATTTCCCCGCCTAAGAAAAAATTTTCCCCATTCATAAAGTGTGACTGCTAGAATAAAGAGTGAGAGATTATAGAGGCCTATGCAGAACTTACAAGTTTTATGAAATTAAATTTAAATTCATTTAATTAAAATTCATTTAATTAAATTCACTTAATTTAAATTCATTAAATTTATGAAATTAATAAAGCTATGAAATTAGCTTTATTCTCCATCTTTTCTTGAAATCTAACATAAAGAGAGGAGCAATGCCCAAGTAAGGAATAAGGATGTCTCAAGGAAAAAGTTTCCCTATCACCAACAAATAAACTTTATTACTAGAAAACGTTTGAAAGTAGTTATCAAAATAAATTTTTAAATAATAAAAACAAATTTAAAAAGGATAATAAATTAATTTTATTTGGTCATATTCAGGAAAAATATACTTGTAGAGTATGACCACTGCCCAGTGGTAATTAATACATGATTACTATATATTGCAAACTATAAAAGAAAGATAAATACTTTGGACCATAATTATATTCTTTCTTTTAATAACCTTTCATGACCAGAATTGTACCTAATGCTTTCTGTTTACAGCAGCTGCAAAAGAGAAACATCAGTTTGGGAAGAGAAAATTTTAACATACCTGGCATAAACCACATTCTGATCAAATCTACGTAGAACAAATGATCATCAGTTGTTTTGTTTGTTTTTAATCCCAAAATGTCAAGTCAGGAATGGTCTTAGGAACTCAATATATTTTAAAATCTGTAGACATTTAACATAAATGCATTGAATTTAAATTGGTAGTAAAAGTTAAATAGAATAATTATATGGTTTTAGGGCCCCTTCTTCTATTTTCTGCCAATTAGCGTTTCTTCAAAAGCTTCTCAGGTGTTAAGTAGTGCTAGAATGTATGGTTGCAGTAAGAATAGTGTTTTTTATAGATAACTAGCATTATCTCTTACCATTTAAGACTTGAAACTAGATACTAGATACTAGTATCAGTTCAAGATAGATTCAGATACTAGAATGAACATGGTTAGCTATACTTTTCTAGGTAAGTTAAGACTTGGGAGCTGAAATCAAGGTTGGGAATTTCTGCAAAGACTAGGCTAAAAATAAATTCACTTCATTTTCAAAAATCATGTCTCATTCTCTAAATAACTTAGGACAGGAAATCTTCAACGATTTCATAAATATCGTTATGAAAATTATCAACAAATTGCTCCATTTTTCAATTTGCATTTTCTTCATATTGGCAGTAATTGAATAAATAGGTTTATCTGTTCTAAAGAAGCAAATATTTTCAGAGATAAAAAGCATTTTTTATTTTATCCAAGTTTAACTATATTGCTAGCAAACAAAATCAGATATATCTTCCAAAGTATCACACACAGAAAGATACTAAGCTAAAAAAGTACTTTTACTAATGCTAACACAAACAAACAAGTAACTTTCCTAAAAAGCCTTTTTGATAAGCACATGTCACTCAATTAATAAAATATTTAGGTCAAATTTTCCATGACTGTTTTTATAATGATATATAAGAAAGACCTATTCATTATCCAACTAGAGGTTTATGAACATAAAATCTGGCATGTGTGGAGCTGGAAACTAATAACGCTGAAACACTTAGTGCTCATCGGAGGAAGCTCCCCTTATTTCACTGAAGAAGAAAAAGATGCTTCTGAGCCAAATAACTTTTCTCAGACCCAGAGCAAAGCAGTGAGAGGAGGAGGAGGACTGCATGTTTACAAGGGTGTACTCTGCTGTGTTTCCAGACATACGTTTAGAAAAAGCAATAGAAAAAGCAATCCCCATCAGAAGGGATGGCAGAGAGAACAAAAGGCTGAAGAGGTGCTCTGCCACATAACAAATAATGTTAAAATACGCAAACAAAGGGAGAAGTGGGGACTAAGCACAGTCCTTATCCTAATGACTATTCCTTCTTGCTGAAGAGTTGCCTCCTGAAGCCTGGTCCTTAATTCCCACTCTGAGGTCCATCAACCACCATCTTCCCAAACCTTCCACTTCTCCCCAGCTCACAGGGCCAGCAAGCCTAGTGCCTGGCTTTCACCTTTGTAAGTTCCGTGTAAGAAAACGGTCTCTACTGCACACGCACACTGTCTACTCTGAATCTGCTGTTTCTCATTCAAGTCTTCTGCTACTAGGAATTCACTTATGTTTATCAAGACGTGCAGGAGCTTACTAATTGTCTTAAATTTTTGTGGAGTGAAAAGCAACCGAATGTTTATGCACCAGGCACTTCCCTAGTTGCATTTTCAACTAATAGCAGCACCCTGGTATAGCAACATCCTTTCTTCAATCCCTAAACAGTTAATAATCTATTAATGAATACACTGTTATTAAAAATGTTATTAAAAAATATTAAAAATTATTTTGATAATCTGCAATATCTTCTGCAAAACAATAGTGGTTTTTTTTTTAATTGTTGGGGAATTGTTGAAGGTACAAAGAGCCAGGTTATACTGCTTGCGTTTGCTGAGTGAAGTCCCTCAAAACAATAGTTCTTATTTTAATTAGAAAGAAATTATTAAATTAGAAGGAAAATAGAAAAAATTAGATTAATTTTTAAGATTAAAAATGTAATTACTATGTTGCCCCATGCTCAGTGACTATTAACAGAAGTGATCCCAGCATAGTGCAGCCTCAAACTCCTGCAATCCTCCCACCTCAGCCTCCTAAGCAGCTAGAACCACAGGCCCAGAGATGTAAAATCTAAAAGTTAAATGTAGCAGTCATTGCTTTGGGAGAGAAGATTATGAATAATACCATAATAGAATCAATGCTAACTGAGATATTAAATGTCCATCTATCTGCTCTCTTTTCTTCATCATTATATATGAGCAGGCAGATTTCATCCAACCGAACACATAAAATACTGAAAATGCTTCTTCCATCTCATCATAGGATTTATAAGACCATAACAACTACCATTCACATTTTTTTCACCACCATCTAAGGAGCTCCTCACTTAGTAGTTTTTTAATAAATACATTCAGAGAAAAGAAAATACACAAAGTAGCATTGAGTCACAGTATAAATTAATCTGCATGTTAGGAGATACTATTTATGTTATGATTAATTATTCTTTTTATTGCAGCTTCATAACAAGAGACTTAGACTCATAGATACAAGGACTCTTCAAAGCATCTGCAGGATAAAGCACACCGTTGTGGGAAAGAGGTACGCAGCAAGGCAGAAAGCTGCGGCAAAGGCACGTTGTCACACAGAGGGCTTGAGAAGAGTCTGGGGGTGTCTGCACCTCAAAACAACATGTCTAAAATTGGATTCTCAAATCTGTAAATGTTAAAAGCTCACTTCTCTTTAGTTCTCCTTGGCTTAATTAGTGACACTACCATCTCCCCTATTACAAGTCAGAAACCCCCCAGATTCGCTCTGTCTCTCTCTTTCACCTCACTCCAGTCTTCTTCTCCCGTCT
>NW_003852412.1:27284339-27290121 GCF_000181295.1 Otolemur garnettii
TTTTTCATATATCTGTAGGCTGTGCACTGATCTTCTTCAGAGAAATTTCTCTCCAAGTCCCTTGCCCACCCGTCTATTCTTAATCTCTGCTTTTCTCTGTCTGTTTCTATACATGTCCACTGGGTCCTCATATTTCAATATGCCATTTTGCTCACGTATGTAAATTCAATAGCACCTTACTGATCACCCATCCACTCTTCAGACATATCACAGAAATATGATAACTTTCTAGAACACAAATTTGACCATGGCATTTTCCTATTTAGAAACCCCTCAACAATTCCCCATGCCATTAAAATTAATTATACATTAGATGACACGTGGGATCCTGAGGTCCTGGGCAGCCTCACTCTAAACTCTCACATCAAATTCTATGCTCAAGCTTTTTATACTAACCCCTCTGTCTAGAATATCTTTCCCCACCTCCCAGGGACTACTCATACTAAAATCTTTATGTAAATATCAATCCTAGAGTGACAGAGTTAAGAGCCTTCAGTAGGCTTGCCCATGGCACCCTAAATGTGCAGTTTGGGGTACATAGCCCACTGTACAGATTTTGCTTATCTCCACTCATGAAACTATAATATCTTAAGGTCAGGCACTATTCTTTATTCACTATGATCCTCTAAACTTATAGTATTCAACCTTTAATAAATACTTGATGGATCTATAGATGAAATGGAGGATTGAAGGATCAATAACAGAATGGATTTGACAGGAAGAAAGTTAGAACAAAAGTTTTGCTATCAGCAGTTGTGTTAAAAAATTCATTTTCCGAACTCTTACAGTTCTGCTTTCTAGGTACAGTTATGCCTCAAGGATGACATCAGAATTCTATCTAAACCAATGCAGTGCTAAAATTCACTTAATCTCATGACTGTAAGTTATGGACCCAGAAAGCCCACTGATACAACTAAACACCCAGAAAAGACTCCCTATCTAATAATGCTGTTATAAGTAACAGGATATAGAGTAGCAAGATTTGTAGAAAATGGAGAAAAACGAAGCAAAACACTAAATAATTACCATCTGCACTTCCAGCACTAGCAATCAACATCTATTGAATATTCATCATGTGACCAACATTGTAACAAGAATCTTTACACATCAGGTTCCTATTTAAGAATAGGAGAGTGTGGCAGCTGCTATAGCTCAGTGGGTAGGATGCCGGCCACATGCACCAGGGCTGGTGGGTTCCAACCCAGTCCAGGCCTGCTAAAACAAAAAAATAGCCAGGTGTTGTGGCAGGCCCCAGCTACTCAGGAGGCTGAAGCAAGAGAACTGCTTGAGCCCAGGAGTTTGAGGGTGCTGTGAGCAGCACTCTACCCAGGGCAACAAAGTAAGAATCTGTCTTAATTAAAAAAAAAAAAAGAAATGAAAGAAAGAATAGGAGACTGAAATCACATACTATTTTCTTTCAACAGATTTAACAAAAAGGATGGCATATGCCAATAGATCATTAAATTTCTCTCTTTTGCTAATAAAAATTCATTTATCTCTTCATGTATAAAAAATTTTAAGAATCATCTTTAGGCACATTGGTAAGTGCTATTCATACATTTTGTCATTTAATCTTCAGAATAATTCTATGATCTTGATATTATTATTAAGCTCACTTGATGAATTAGAAAACTGAGACTAAGTTAGTTCATAACATTTGACCAAATTATATGATTAATAAGTTACAAAGCTAAAACCAATCACTAGGAATGTTTAACCCAACATTCTATGTATTACACTGTACAGTCAGGCAATAGTGAAAATGTACGGTCTCTATCCTCAATGAGCTTATAGTTCAATGGGAAACAAAGGCACACCCATAAAGTTGAACCAAATGGAACCCCTGTTACAGTGCAATACAAGTGTGATACAGTGCACAGGGGGACACAGCACTAGAAGTACACCCTAAAACTACTGCATGTAGGGAGCTGAATCGTATCAGCTTCCAGAAGTTGAAAAGATGACACAATTATCTGTCTTTCTTCTAAATCTAAATGCTTCTTTAAGCCAATTCTTAATGTTAAAATTATTTGTCTGAATACAATTCAAATATACCTAAACTTAAAGGGAAAAAACACCATAAAGACCAATATTAGAGCTTAAATAAATTCTCAGGAGTTAAATTAAGACTCTTCATACAATTATTTATATCCTATTTCATATATATATGTACACTCACACACACACACACACACACACACACACACACATAGTCATCCCTCAGTCTCTATGGGGAATTTGTTCCAAGACCTCTGAAGATAACTAAAATTCACAGATGCTCAAGTCCCTTATATAAAGGGGCCTAGTATTTGCATATAACCTATTCACATCATCCTATCTGTATACTTTAAATCATCTCTAGGTTACTTATAATACCCAGTACAATGTAAATGTAAATAAATTCAACCTGCAATTAGTTGAATCCAGAAATGCAGAATCTAAGAATATAGAGGGCAGAGTATCATCTCTTTTCAAAAGCAATATTAAATCCCACTGCCATTTATACAGATTTGAGCATCATAAAGAACACGATATAACAAGTTAACACCATTTATGCCAATTTTTTCTCCTCTAGAAAAATGTTTTTGTAATATGTTACAACAAAATGCTTAAGCAAACAATTCACTTAAAGAGTAAAAATTAAATTTCTAATAGATGAACTCAAATAACTAAACCTCTCCAGCTAAATAAATGGATCAATTTAATCTAATCATAAAATACAAACACTATACCTGTTTTTCACTTCAAAATTAAATTTTCTAATTTTATTACAACAAAATAATAAATGGGGTGGCGCCTGTGGCTCAATGGGTAGGGCGCCGGCCCCATATACCAAAGGTAGTATAGAGTGCCACAGCACTCTAATGAGGGCGACAAAGTGAGACTCTGTCTCTAAAAACAACAACAACAACAATTAAAAAAAAAAACATGCAGTGCATATATCAAACACACAATTTTTACTCTTTATTATTAACTAGTCTTCCTCCAAAGGCTTCAACCTTTTGGATGCATCCTCTCCACTTTATATTCATTTCATAAACATGGTACCATTTTCTTTCCTATGAGGATTAAAACACTAAGCACCATACCTATGTTAAGATTGTTGACATCTTACTACACACTTGGTATTTACTAATTATATTATATTTGGGATACTGTTAAGAGTATATTCACTTTAAAATATAAAATTAACACACTTCTAAATATACAAAGTATACCATAATTGCATTTTAATTCTCACAACACTTCACTACAAATTTTAAGCAGTGCTTTGTTTTCTCTCTAGGAAAACAAAAGATTCTATGTTCTTGATAAAAAGAGTAAAAACATTATTCAGTTACTAATCAGAATTACTCCTGAAATTCAATTCTAATTTGAGGAAATTATATTGCAAATAAAATTTAAGTAATTAATAGGTGTACCTTTTGCAAATTAAATCATCAATAATTAGGCATTACTTAGAATTACTAATATGTATTGACCTAGGCAATTTATATTAGAATTAATATTTTTAAAATGCCTTTTATTTATATCTTATAAACCATTGAATAAAATCAAATATCAGAATATCAAAAGCAAATAAAATCAGAAGCATGAAATTTCCCTGAAAGCTAATAGTTATTTATCCTTAAATTCAAATGCTAGACATTATTTTCTCTCAAATACCTTATTTATAATCGCCTAATTTGTAGTAAGGTATTTGAGAGAAATAATTATGTAATAATTAATGTAATTATTATACATTTAATGTAAAGGTTGTTGATTTAAGCTTAAAGGGCAAACTACACTTTCATGAACAAATTACCTACTTCCACAACTGACAGTCTAAGTTATTTCATGTATAAGTTTAGGCTACTTCCTACTACAGAAAACTAATGTTCTATTTTAGTTTTCTCAAATTAAAGAAATTTAAATACAGACGGTAAATGAGTTTTTAAAACCATGTTCAAGAAAAACAAAAGCATAAAAGCTAAAAAAAAAAAAAAAACAGAAACTGTAAGTACAATGAGAAATCAAACTTGATCTATCTTTACTCCTTTGTTGAACCCACCTACTCAAGAATTGTCAACTAATTATGCCTTTTTATTTTATTTATTTATTTATTTATTTTGGTGGCAGAGCCTCAAGCTGTCCCCGTGGGTAGAGTGCCATGGCATCACAGCTCACAGCAACCTCCAACTCCTGGGCTCAAGGGAGTCTCCTGCCTCAGCCTCCCAAGTAGCTGGGACCACAAGCACCTGCCACAACGCCCGGCTATTTTTTGGTTGCAGCCATCCTTGTTGTTTGGTGGGCCGGGCTAGATTCAAACCTGCCACCTTTGGTGTATGTGGCTGGCGCCTTAGCCACTTGAGCCACAGGCGCCGAGCCATTATGCCTTTTTATTGATGACATTTTTTTCTAGGGAAGTTACATTACAATTTTAACCCTGGAGCAAGTTGCAGCTTTTCCCATCTTTGAAAGTGTCCTCAGCATTGATTGTAACTGCAGGAGGTGTTACATCCAGTACACGGATATAGGACCACAAAGTTCAGGAGAACAGCAGATTGGAGAAAGACATGATAGTGACTCAAAAAGAACAACAGGACAGAAATTAAACGAGATTTTCATTGTGCATTTAAACTCTCTCAACCTCCACTGAAATTCTGATCATACACAAACCCTAAGGCTTTTGAAACCTTACACCTTCTCTCTTTCTAAGTCTCCAGAGTCACTTAGGTAACAACAACAACAAAAAAAAGCCCAGAATTCAAATATGTATGCAATTGAAATAATAATTTGAAAAACCAAATTATAATGACAACCAACATTTTTTCATGTAAAAATTGTGCCTAATTGTTTTAAAATTTAGTAGTTTTTCCTCTTGCTTCACTCAAGGAGTGAAAGCCCTTGGTCTATTTTGAAAGTTATATGAAATCAGGTATAGACATGGGTAGAAGGACAGATACGCGGCATCCCACAGCCTTGTGATATACTCTTCTCGAGACAACATCAGAATCTCAGCATGTTCTACCTTAGTACAGGAAACCCTTCACTTGACTGCAGAAAATACACGTATGCTTCATCAGTTAATGGGTTTAGAGCTAGAGACATCGAGATGCAGACAGCAATCAAAAATTAGCCTATCATATCTATCTCAAAAACAATGACCAAAATTTCAGACAGCAATTGGATTTTCAAAACTGAACATAGTTTCTTTCCTCCACAATTTAGTCATGACAGGGCAGAAGGTAATGATATATCTGCCATGATGCCACAAACAAACCTGTCTTCTGTCAAGAGCTTTCAATGCTTGAAATTATACAGGAACAAGCTGTCGCTGACAACCCTCTCCAAACACTAGAGCTGTCATCTCAGTGTTTTCTTTTGCTAGCATGGGAGCTGGTGCTGCTTCTTGTATCTTGTCAGTTTAGTAATATACTAAGCTTTTAACCTTTTCTGGAATTTTTTTACTTCAACAATCTTTTATGATATTTATAGTGTAAACTCGTATTTTCTTTGATTAACTTATCTCTCAAGGTTTACTTTTAAAATTTGGAATTAGTGATCTTAATTTCAACGTATTGTTTGGTAGTCCCATATTTCAAATAAAAAGAACTTAGCAATTATTTTTAAAAGTTTTTGAAACAAACTTCAGTGGTCTAAGTCAACCACTCTTTAAGGGGAAAAAAATCAATAATTATTTAAAGGAATTACTTACAGTTTTATATTCAAACATCCCCCCATAAATTAGAAGAAATATACATTGAAAATAAGAGAGAGGCTCGGCGCCTGTGGCTCAAGC
>NW_003852412.1:27290322-27342819 GCF_000181295.1 Otolemur garnettii
ATGGCACTCTACCCAGGGGGACAGCTTGAGGCTCTGTCTCAAAAAAAAAAAAAAAAAAAAAAGAAAAGAAGAGAGAAAAGACAAGACCATGGTGCAGAGGCTCAATCTAGCAAAACCAAATGATAAGAGCTCTTTAGAGAAATTCAAAATTATCAGGAAGCACAAAGGAATTCCTCAGACTAAGGACGGTAAGTATACAGTACAAACTGAAAGGAGCCACCAAGTGCCAAGCAACGAGACAAACAGGACCCACACTAAAGAACAGGAGATTCCTTAAAATCATTTCTTAACCTCAGGGAGAAGGAGAAGCTTCCATAGAAAGGGACAAAAGGATTCAAAATCAAAACTTTTGAATTAAAATATTGGAAACTGGAAGACAACTAAACATAGCTTTAACTTTCAGAACAAACCACCTGAATTATAAAAATAAAGCAAATAGGTAGACCCTTTTGCAAGGTTTCACAAATTTATCTTGTATTTGATGGCTCCAGCAAAATGAGATCATATATCAGGAAAGCACAAGTGAGCAAGTTTAGAAAGTGACTAGTCAACCAAAAGAGGGTTCTCCAGAAAAAGAACATAAAACTATGACATTATCTGATAAGTTTCAGCATGTAAAAAATTACTAGGAGATCAATGGAGACCTTAATCAACAATTATTACCAAGAAAATAAAAAATATAAGACTACAAATTATTAATTCCATGAGGACAAAAATGTTGTACCAAAATGAAAAGCAATATAGTGTCTCCTCAGCTTGCCCATTAGCAATATTAAAGTTCTAATATTCTAATGCTTGATTGTTAATTTAATGCAAATGTTGTGAGGATGAGAAAGAGATCCAGACCCACCATAACAGAAGGTGACATATAAATTAAGAGACAAACTATAATTTAAAAATGCAAATAGGGAAAATATAAGTAACATCAAAAAGTATTGTCAGTAATTAAATCTAAGCAAAACAACTAACAGGTAGGGAGGGATTAGGAAAAAATAAGCCTTACTTTGATCATGACTTTTGATTTCATTTTACTTAAGATTATACGCATGGTCTACAGTTTTATTTTAATATACATATTTACATGTAGGTTTATTTTCATTTGTGTTAATTAAGATATGTTTTATTTCCTTAACAATATGGTTTATGTCTTTACTCTCAAAAACATTTAGCCTCTAATACATACTTTTTCTCCCTTTTTAATTTTTGTTATTGTTACTTTTCTGGAACTTCTGTTAGAACAACATTACATCTTACTCTATTCTCCATGGCATTTTATCTATCATATTTTTTCTCATTTCTTCTGTCCTATATTCTGCATACTTTATTACTTAATTCTAGTTTTCAATTAACTAATTCTCCCTTCAACTATGTCTAATAGGTGCATGATCTGATTTTTCTTCATGATGACTCACCTAATAATATAATCTGTAGTTTCTGACTATGAATTTGTCTCTAGGACGGATTTATTCTGGGTTATAAAGTATTTTTACACGGCAGTTTTATATTTGTTTCTACCAGATGTTCCAGGGATTATATCAGTCAAGAATCCAGTCTAACATTTATTACAGTCCTTAAGATTTTCACACTAAATAGGCTAGGTAAATTCTTTTTTTTTTTTTTTTTTGGAGACAGAATCTCACTATATTGCCCTGGGTAGAGTGCCATGAAGTCACAGCTCACAGCAACCTCAAACTCTTGGGCTTACATGATTCTCTTGCTTCAGCCTCCCAAGTAGCTGGGACTGCAGGTGTCCACCACCGCACCCGGCTATTTTTTGGTTGTAGTTGTCATTGCTGTTTGGTAGGCCTAGGCTGAATTCAAACCTGCCAGCTCCGGTGTATGTGGCTGGCACCCTAGCCGCTGAGCTATAGGCTCTGAGCCTAGGCTAGCTAAATTCAAACTTCAAATACAAATCCACCTATGGGTTAGGTAGGGTCTGTGGCCTCAGTTTCCCCCACTGACACCTCTGGCAAAGGAACTCTGTTTTCACCTCTGGGACAGTGAGCTGATTTTTCGCTCCTGGGCCTTCCTCTATTAAAAGGGAAGCAACTTCCAGGGTCCTTATTTCTAATTCATCCAAGTGTCTTGATTTTAGCTTCTACCTTTCAGGTCCAAAGCCTGTTAGATCCTGCGGGCCTTAGGCTTGTAAATAGTTTCCATCACCTATTCCCTAAGGTTGCCACACCCTCTAGGGCAGCCGTCCTCAAACTATGGCGTGTGGGTCACATGTGGCCTGCCAAAGACATTTATCCAGCCCACTGGGTATCTTTGCCACCACTGCCTGTCCTGCTTAGCAGCTGACTCATCCCAGGGGCCCACAGTCCAGCCCTCCAACGGTCTGAGGGACAGTGAACTGGCCCTCTGTTTAAAAAGTTTGAGGACCCCTGCTCTTGGGATTAACCATTGTGGCTTTAAATTCTTTCTTCTACTCACACATTTATCTTGTATTTGATGAATTTAGGGATTCCTTTTCTATCTTTTGAACACACACAACTAGGTTTTTAATATTTTTGCTGTCATGTCTTACCAATATTTTCTTGTGGAAGAGGAAAGTGAATATTAATGAACTCAGTCTGCCATGTTACAGATTCCAGATTCCAAACTATATAAATTATCTTATAAAATATTGTTTTATTAAATTCAGGCATAATAGCATAAATATTATATTCAAAGCAAGTTAGTATGGAAGTATCAGATTTCTCTGAATAATCCAGCAAAGAGAAATTAGGAAAAATGTTATCTTAATGAAGTATTCTTATGAAATTTTTAAAATCAACAAAATTGTAAATCATGTTATGTATGAGTCACTTATAGACAGTATTTTGAAAGTGTCCTGTATAATCTGAACTTTTACTTTTCCTTCAATTCTATTATAAAACATTTTCCTGAATTTCTCTATCCTGTTTTAATAAGTATAATTGCCAACAAGTTCTACCTTAACCATTACAAAGTCTGAAAAGTATAAGGAAACCTTCAACCAACCCAAAAAACATTATCTATAGCAGTAGTACTAGTGTGGCGCCTAGACTATCAACATAAGTATCACCAGGGACAGTAATAGAGATGTAAATTCTCAGACCCCAACCATATCTTCTGATTCAAAAATCTAAGGTTCAGCTGAGCATGGTGGCTCACATTTAGAATCCCAGCACATTAAAGACTAAGGTGGTAGGATCCCTTGAGGCCAGGTGTTCAAGATGAGCCTGGACAACACAGTGAGATGCTCCCTCTACATAAATAAATTTTCAAAGATGAGCCAGGCATGATGGTGTGATCACACTGCTGTACTCCAGCCTGGGTGATGAGCAAGGCCTCATCTCAATTTAAAAAAAAAAAGTATCTGAGAAAAGGGCAAAGTAAAAACAAGTATGAGTAACTCTCAGACTACACAATCAGAGATGAATAATTACTACTTGGCTATATGAAATACTATTCCTCACTCCAAGTAATGTATTATGCAATGAATATCATTAAAACCAAAAATATTAGGTATGGCAACCTCCCAAGCACTTGTGGGGATTTATCTGATATATGCAATTCCCCTAGCATGAAATCGTAATACATTTCTGATAATAAAGTTCTCAAGTACCTAACCCACAAGGAATGGAAGACCTATGACTTTCAAACTATGATCTGTGAAGCCCTGGGGGTTCAGGGAAGAAATATCAAGGGCTTTGTAGGGATGGTTCCAAGCTTCACCCCCACCTTTCATTAAAGTGGCTCTACAGATTTAAACAATACTTTTCACAAACCCACCTACTTTGTAACAGGATTCTACTGTTGAAAAAGAAACTTTGGACCTTACAACGAGATGAATTAAATTTTAGGAATTTCAATCACATACCAACAATCGGTAGGGAATATAGAGAAGTATTAATAACGCTGAGTAGAGACATCATTGTCTGGCTTCTACTACATCAGAATTTATGGTAGTTGTGCTACGAAAACTGACAGACCATTAAAGATCTTTTACAAACCATGGAAACCTTTCTTTAAACACAATCTCACAAAAATTCCAAACAAAAACAAAAAGCAGAGATAACACGATTAAAAACTAAGGATGTGACAGTTCTTTCCTCCATGTCTACCTTCCTCCGACTATACCTTGCTCACACATACAAAACAGGCCTTGGAAAAAACCTAAGAAAAGGTAAAGACCAAGGAGTAGTCCTTTGTTAGGATTTTAAAAAGATATTGGTTTTAAAATATTCACCAAGAAGAAATCACCATGATAAAGTTCATATTCATTTTTTTTAAACAAGGAGAATGAAGTGTATGATTATAAAGTAAACTTTCAATGTGCTGTGACACTTAAAAATCAGCTGCTTCTTTTTAAGAAACCATAGCATTGCCATTACTGAGAAAAGGAGTAAAATACTGTTATCTCTAAAACATTATTTCCTATTTCTAAGAACAAAATGACTTGCTATTCTAATGTTGCTAACAAACTTCCTCCCTCCTGTTTGGAATATTAACAGTACTATCCTCAAACAAAGATGTTTGGCATGGATTCTCATAAATTATTTCACCTCAAAAACCATACATGACAAAATATTCCAGAATAGGAAAAGCTTTAGGTGACCAATAGCAGGAACAATATAATCACATAATATTCTCCAAGCACCGACACGTTGAAAGCATCACACTGTCTTTACTAAGTTTTTAGATCTTCACTGACGAGTGGACATATTTCACATACAACAGTCTTCCTAAAGTACATAGACAAGATATGTTCCAACCACAAACAAATGTGTCACAGAGAAGTTCACTCTTCAAAACCTGAAAAATGGAACACTTTAAATATAATATTTTATGTGAGTTACTTCAGTCTAAACTTCAATTTATTTTAGTTACTTCAATTCTACTAAAAAAACATACTCCTAAAGTTAGTAACCAAACCAAAAGTAATGTCTTTGAGTTGTTTGCCTATCTATAAAGACTGGAAAAATCAAGAATAAGAAATTATACTTGCAACATTTTAAGGATATCAAAAAAATTCTTTAGGAAAGAGGCTGCACCTTCACACTGTCGTGTCAGACTTAACTGAACTGAGGACTCACTACCTTTGACCTTTGTAATCAGCAGTATATCAAAGGATCTCTTTCCAATTTAAAAAAATAGAAAGTAATAATATAGCTTTTATAAATAAAACAAAGCACACATGGATACATATATTCCTTCACTTTTTACATTAAATCTATTACATAAGATGCTGCTTTATTTTTTGTCTGAGGGAAATCTCTACTCAATATGTGGGGAAAAAAAAAACCCTATACTTTGCAAAAGTCTGCTATTCATTGTAGAATTTAAGAATGGAACACTAAACAAAGCAGCCTAACATTAAGCTACAGCACTGTCAACTCAGAAAAACAACGTCACTACTACTGGAAAGAAAACCTTGAACACAATTTTAAAATATGAATTTCTAAAAGTCTAAATGCAAATAAGAATAAAATCTTCAGTAAACATCATAATTTATCATTTTGTATGTCTATGTCTAATGCTTAAAGCATTTTATCTGTGCATACTACAGAATATTTTTTAAAAATGACAAAAAACATTGAGTTATTCCAACTACTCTTTTAAAGAAGAAGAGATTAATTCAAAGTAGCAGGTTTTCTGCTTTGTCTCTAACTTCACTCAATTAGGTAGAAGAGGTGTACAAGAGCAATCATAATTTTTTTCCAGAAATATTTTCAATAACGTTGATAAATATCTGATAGTTCAACTGATATTTAATGTAATAAAATATTTTAGAATAAAAATAATATATTTCAAAGATATTATCCAAATCTCTGTATGCTCAATACCACTTTGTTTTTCCTTGTAACTGCAAAATAATGCAGAATAATCTTACATGCAAGTAAAATAAATAACAATTTGAAGAGAAAATTATGCTTAAGATATGGTATTTAAAGAGACATAATGAAATAACTTATAACATATAATAAAAGAGAACTATAAAATGTCAAAAAATAAAGAAAATTGCACTTACATTCATAGCTCTTTTAATAAAAGGTATCTGTGTGCCACTGTCCAGATCTTCATTTATAATAAGCCTTCTAGCCCACTGACCTGCCCTGACAACACCACTACCGTGAATTAAAACCATCAGTTTCTGTGGATTTGTCAAAGCATCCTCACTCATAAAGATAAAACTCTTTGGTTCATGCTCAGTGGCATCTACCTGTAATTAAAAAAAAATTAAATAAATAAATAAATAAATGTTTTCTGATAAGGTATACACATAAATGAGAAAATAATTCATGATTATTACAGACTACTGAATGGTTATTATAGAATTATAGAAGTAAAAAATTTTTAAGTAAAATTAAAATATTCAGTAGGGATTAACAATTATAAATTAAGTCTATGAGCAAGACACGATAGTAATTTAAATATAAAAATATGAAAAATAATGTTGTAAATATGTCCCTCGGCATTATGTTTTTACATTATAAATAAGAATCAGCTCTTCCTATCCTATGCTACCTGGGGTTTATTATTTATTTATTTTGAGTCTCACTATGTCACCATTGGTAGAGTGCAGTGGCGTCACAGCTCACAGCAACCTCAAACTCTTGGGTTTAAGTCATTCTCTCACCTCAGCCTCCCAAGTAGCTGGGACTACAGGCACCCAGCACAACACTCGGCTATTTTTTGTTGCAGTGGCCATTGCTGTTTAGCTGGCCCAGGCCTGGTTTGAACTCGCCAAATTCAGTGTATGTGACTAGTGCCGTAACTGCTGTGCTACGGGCACCTAGCCCTATGCTACCTGTTTTTAAAAAATTACTATCTTGACCATAATTGTGCAGAGGATTTAACAATTAATAAATAAATAATGAAAACATCATTTCATTTTATCACAATCTCATTAGGGTGCACTATAATTATACTCAATTATACGTGAAGAAATTAAGGCTTAGAAAGTTTAAGTTGCCCAAGGTCATACAGTTACTAAGTCTATAATTCTATAATAGAAATATACTGCACCTACAATAGATAACAGAAAAATACCTATTTGGAAAATATACCAATTGGAAAATATACGTATTGGAAAATCATCTATTAGCTGGGAATATTATTAAGTGTTTTAAAGGGAAGAAAAGGAAACTATTTAAAAACTCAAATACCTACTGTTCTATGTAAATGGCTGTTCAAATTTCATTCAGATGATGAATACAGAATTATATACCAATTATTTTATAAAACAACATTATTCATGTACTCAGATAATCTTTCTGTATGAGTTACTTATGGGACAAAAATGTAATATGATTTAGATTTGAAACACACTAGAGACCTTTAGGAAGGGATAACTTCCCAACCTTCATTACCCAGGCCATGACACATTTAACAGTATTCCACACCCGCAAGGGCCAGCAACAGGAAATGGAAGTTTTGTTAAGCCGGGACAGAGCTACAAGATGGAAAAGACATAGAGAAAGTCTATCGATATGCTATCTACATGATGGATCTTCACTCTGTCAACAGTAAATGTTCATATAATTATCAAAATGAGAAATACACAAAAACTCCGTATGCAAAAAAAAAAAAAAGCCCTGGATCCTAAATATTCACCGTAATGTCTGGGAAGAGAAAAATAAAATTTTTCTATTTCTAAAACAATCAGATTGGCCTCAGTAATAGATGCTTAGGCATTTGTATAAAGAGAGTACAAATAGCAATTACTTCAGCAAGAAAAGCAGGGCCACAAGGCTTAAGAAGAAACACCACCTGCTCATTGCAGCTCCCCTAACTACCCTTTCTCGCTTCCCTGGTCCTCAAGACTTCCCTGTTCCCTTTTGTTTTACTTCCTCCACAGCATATGCCATGGTCTAACATACCGTAGTATGCTTTCCTTTTATGTTTATGTAGTCTATTTGTTTATTCACTGCCTGCTCCTTCAACTAGAATGGAAGTCCAGAAAGGCCCAGAGTTCTTTGTTTTATATCTTGCTATAGTCCTAGTCCCTAGAACAGAGGCCGGCAGATGGTAAGCACCCAGTAAATAAAGGAACGAATAAATGTTTGGAATGAGGCATCATTGCCAGGGACTTTCTTTAAGTAAAAGGTATTTAACTAAATAATATAACCTCTTAAATGGTTATAATATTTGTCTAGTTCAGAAAGCACATATTTAAAATTAAACCAATGCATAGCTATAAAAAATTTAAAATGATATAACTGCAACTTTATTATTAACAACTAAAAACACAGGAAGTGGGGTATGAAATGTAACACAATCGCAGTAGCTTCACCTGTTTCCTAAGTCTAAAGTAACCAAATTATGATGATGACAATTGATATACCAGAGCCATACAAGAAGAGAAATGGATGAGAGAAAGGGAAAAACCACATCTAAGACAAAAAATTTCCTTTTACCTAGGAACATTCTATGAAAACAGGAGAACCACTCAGTTAAAGGGTTTTAAAAAAGATAAAATGGTTATAAGAACAAAAGGAAAAAAATTAAAAGGCAAAGCTGTCAGTGTGTAAGAAAAAAGAGGCCACAGGGGTTTCTAGTCATTCGATTACCAAATAGTACATCTAAACACGCACAAAGAAAAGTGCCTCTTAAAGTCAGTGAGGCCTTAATGGATCCTGGAATGGCCATGGAAATGGACATCTATTTGCTGTAATGAAAAATCCTGTAACTATATCCTTTCCAGTAGAGGCTGATCACTGTCTCTTTTTCCCTATTTGACTAAGTCCCCTGTTAAATGAAACTGAGTCCATTTTTTAAGCACTGAACGTTGCCACTTTGAATTCTCGAGTAATCACTTAAAACTGGGAAAGGACTAATTTTCAGAAGACAAAAAATGTATTTTTTATATTATAATGCTGCTCAAGAATTTTTAAGGGGTTACATATGAAGGTTGCCATGAATAAATGAATAAAATTTTTACATGAATATCCATTAAAAGTTGACTTTGAAAATATGAGAATATCAGAACATTTAAGAAAAAATAACAATGAAAATGAATAATGTAATAATGATAATGATTAAGAGGGAAGAGCAGTATTTGACCTCATTACTAGCTAATATTTGCCTAAATTTAACAAATGGTAACTACAACTTATTCTATATAAAGTTAGCGCTAGTTTTAAATAGCAGAATAGCTATGTGAATAAATATTTCTTCATTAACCTAATTAGGTTTCAACATGGTTGCTCCAAGGCCATTTATCTTCCAACAGTGATAATTCATTAAGCTAAGCTCTCATGAAGGAACACATGTAAAGGTAATTCCTGGGCATCCCCTCACTTTATTGAGAAATCAAGTTCAAACACCATTGGGTCAATGAGACTGCACCAAAATTGTGCAGCAGTTAACAAGTCATTTTGGGGTCCTCAGGAACCCCACTAACTATTATACATATGTCACTTAAACATGATACATATAATAAACTAAATGAAGATGTATAATCAAGTTGTTAACTCATGTGTCCAATCATCCACACAAGATACCACAATGGAGACACTTTGAGACTATTTATGTGAGGTGTGGAGTAAACATAAGACATGCTCATGATCTTTACCATCAAATAATAGGTTTCCACAAAGGGCCATTACTTTAAAAAAAGTTTTTCTTTTTAAATAGTTTAATTATAAAACTAAAGCTTAATTCATCATCAGGGAAAAACAAAGCTTGATGGCATTATTTTAGTAAAAGAACAACTTTTACCAAAAAAATCCCACTCTCACTGATAAAAGAACTCAGGAGAAAAATAATAGCTATTGAAGAAAAATTTCACAACTGTACAAATGTGCCAATGTAAGGAGAGTTATTAATTACTAACGACAAAATCATGAGTTATTTTCTATGTTTACAAAATAAGGAAACTTTCATTAACCAGAAATGGGTTTTAAGTCTCATATCAAGGAACTCTCTCTCGCATATCAGATCTATAAAACAAAGCCTTCCTATACCTAACCTCAGATTTTCCATAAAGAAAAATAATAAGACTTAATCTGTGACATAATCTCTATAGACAATTATCCTGTGATTTGTTCTAGAAGTCTGGGGATTACAATGAGTTTAAGGGTTCCAAGAACTAGAAGTATTATAATGTTAAAGGACTCAATACTAATTGTGTCACATAAATGAATTAACCTAAAGCTCTTTAAATATCATTCTTCAGAAACTTTGAAAGATATAAAATTAACAAGAAAGAAAGACTGTACAAAGTGACAAAATTCTACCTTGACTTTCCAGAAGACCAAATTCAATACATACTTTAGATAAAGTAAAACGCTAAGTCTGAACTCAAAACTAAAACAAAAACTTTAGTTTAGATTCTAAAAAATATTAGCATATTCATTTCCACAAAGGTCCTTTGGCTTTCCTATATTTCTAAAGGAAGAAAAGTTTCCATTTAAACCAATAGTTGGCCTAGCTATTACACAGAATGATGATTTATTCACTAAAATGTCATAAGCACCTAGAACAGTGCCCAACACCTAAAAGATCCTTAATATTTGTTGAATGAATGAATAAATAAATAAATGAACTAATAGTGTGACCTGGCATTTGAAGTTACCTATAGAAGATTAAAGAAAAAGAAGAAGATTAAAGAAGAAGAAGATAGAATGAGGAGGAGGAAGGAGGAGGAGGAGAAGAAGGGCCAGGGACAGTGGTTCACACGTGTAATCCCAGCACTGTGGGAGGGTAAGGCAGGTGGATTGCCTGAGCTCACGGGTTCAAGACCAGTCTGAGCAAGAGCGAGATCCCATCTCTAAAAATAGCAGAGCACTGTGGTGGGCACCTATAGTCCCACCCACTCAAGAGGCTGAGGCAAGAGAATTGCTGGAGCCCAAGCATCTGAGGTTGCTGTGAGCTATGACACCAAAGCACTCTACCAAGGGTGACAAAGTAAAACTCTGTCCCCCCGCCCCCAAAAAAAAGAAGAATTACAGAATCAATTCTGGAATAAAAATTACCTACTGGGAACAATGTACAACTATTCGGGTAATCAGTACACTAAAAGCCCTGACTTCACCACTGAATGATTCATCCATTTAACAAAAAACCACTTGTACCCACTTAAATGTATTGAAATTAAAGAAATCCTCAAACCCTCCAATTTAAACAGAATAAAATTACCTAAGAAATTTTCAAATCTTATGCAAAACTTCATGTAAAAGATTATCTACATGCAAACTTTTTTGCCTTAAATTAATTACTTGAAGCAAGCATTCCAGATTCTTATAAATTCAGGGAGAGCAAACTTATAAATTGTCAGGGGAGAGCAAAGATCATCTAATCTAGTCTAACCATCATTCCATATGTATTATTACTATTTCTTCACTTCTAAGCTTAGTATTTTGTGTTTTACACTAACAACAAAAGGGTTTTCATTCTTTCTTCCATTTGAGAATTTGAGTCTGAGAACAAATCTCAAACTTTTCACTCTGAAATGGCAAAATGTACAAAATTCAGAAAACGTGTTCTGCCAAAAAGGGAAGGAGCAGTGTTATGAAACAGGAAGCACAAGAAACGAATTTGGGAATGTGTGGAGAAAACAACATATTATGTGTAGAGATAAAACATATTTTAAAAAGTCAAGAAATATTTAAAGAAATAGTGAATGTCTAATGCAACAAAATGTGCACTAGTTCATTTCAAATAAATACATAAAAATAAATAATCCAGTGAAACAACAAAGAGTAGAGTAAAAGGCAAACCTTTCAATTGTGGCATCATTTTCAAAAGAGTGGAAATCAGTATTTCTCCCTTTACGATTAGGAGTATTATTTTCTGAGAACTACTATGTACCATGGGATGAGGTATACTGACAAACTAAAGTTATTGTTACCCATATCAACACACTATAACATTTACACTTAACCTTATCACAGTTAAATTGAAAGAAAAGTTTTCTTCTGAACCAAAAACTATTTAACTTAGAAGCAAATATTTTCTTTGGAATAAACATTTTTGAAAATTGGACTTACTGGAATAGAGACTTTTTTCAAATTACAGTCCTTCTCCAGGAGCTCATATACATACTTTGTGATGATCTAAGTAGGAAAGAAATAACACAGTAAGATGCAATGTCATCCATTATCAAAATTGACAGAAATTTTGGTAAATGATTGCAAGTTACTTCTGTGAGTATCTCTTCATCTTGGAATGTTTTCATATCACATTAGGAGACTCTTTAACGATTACGTATAAAAGTTTGCTTCCCACTGCTGTGTGCATAACTATGGATCTTTGTACTAAGGATTAGGACCAGTTAATAAAAACTCAGCAAAAATATATAGGACCTTCTCTTTTTAAAGTGAGTACTCTGAAAGTATCTTTTCTTTCTGGAATTTGTTTCCTGTATAATTTTTCTATAGGTATTATATCTAATGCACTACCTTAGTGACTCTGAGTCTCAATAACTCTTTTGTTTTCAGTTTTCAAGAAGGAAAAGGTCAGAGGTATTCTAAACAGAAAAAGAACTGAGCCACCAAAGTCCAGCACCAGTCAGCACTACTGTTTGTGGTAGGCAGTAGCAATGTCCCCTCAAAGATGTCTATGTCCTAATTCCTGGAACCCATGAATGTATTATGTTACATGGAAAAAGGGCAGATATGATATGGTTCAGGACCTTGAGATGGGGAGATTACCCTGTATTATTTGGGTGGGCCCAAACTCATTACATAAATCTTTAAAAGTATAAGATACAAAAGAATCTACCACTTTTGTGCCAAAGAAATGCAAAATGCAGAGCAATCCACAGGCTTCTGCTAGCTTTCAAGATAGAGGAAGGAAATCACAAGCTGAGAAATACGGCAACTTCTAGAAGGTGGGATAAATTTCAGGTAAACAGTCACCACAAAAGTGTGACTTCAGTCCTATAATGGCAAGGAACTAAATTCTGCCACCAACCCAAAAAGCAATACACAAATGCTCTCCTAGAGCCCAAACAGTCTGTCAGGCCTCATACTAGACTTCTGACCTACAAAATTGTAAATTTATAAATTTGTGTTGTTTTTAAGCCACTAAACTCATGGTGATTCTACTGCTCTCACAGCAGCAATATAAAATGAGTACACTGTTTCCAATGTGAAGACTCAGGAAAGGGCACCTAGAAGAAAAGTAAATATTTAACAGGGGGTGTTAATGGGCATTTTAGGAAGTGTTTTCCTTCTAAAAATTTCTTAAGTCATCTATGCAAAATATCTCAGGGAACAAATTTAGCAGCAACATAATTAAAAGTCAAATTTTATGAAATAAAACCAGAGGATAATTTTTTTTTTTTTAGAAAATTAAGATGTCAATTGCTTTAGTGCTGTATTCCATAATCTAAAATAGATTCTTTATCCTGCTTTCTTCAAGGAGTCCAAAATTCTTTCTCCTATATATACATGTTCATTTAGAAACAGTATATTAGATGTCTGCCAGAATAGTTTAATTTCGACTGGTAATGGCAACTTTAAAATCTACACCATTATATTAGAACTAGGTAAAAATCTGCTAGTTATTAATCTAAAATAGGCGTGTCCAACCTTTACCCCCTCTGTTTTGCACTGGAAAAATAAAAGTTGTCTTGGGCCACACATTAAATATGCAAACACTGTGGAAAGCTGATCCCACCCCACCCCAGAAAAAAGTCCATGCATACTTTTCATGATATCAGACACCACAGCTAAGCAAAAAAAAAAAAAAAAAAAAAAACCTGGTGGCACCTGTGGCTCAAAGGGGTAGGGCGCTGGCCCATACGCCAGAGGTGGTGGGTTCAAACCCAGCCCCGGCCAAAAACTGCAAAAAAAAAAAACAACCCACAAAAATCAACATATAGCCCACAGGCTACAGGTTAGATACCCCTGCAAAGCATTCCTATATTTCAACATGATAATTAAGATTATACTTATTATTCCTTCACCAGAAGCTAGTGGTACTATTTATAATAGACTTGGAAAAGTAAAGTAAGAATATGAAGGTTCATATGTACAAAGTTAGTTATATATAAGAGACATAATTTGAGAATTAAACTATTTTAGCAATTCATACCTTACATCAATGTGAAATATAATTTTATAGTTAATTCTCAATATTCACACTGTAGGATAATACAAAACAATTCAAAAGTTTAAAAACTGCTTATATTCGGCTTTGAAATACATTATAGCCCAGCAAGTGTATATTCTGGAATTTTCAATATATCAATCTAAATAATAAAACCACATGAGTAAGACTGGGAGAAACACTCTCTGCTCGCCTGATTTGTCTCACTTTCCCATTCCTGACTGCAGGAAAAATTCTTTAGGCCAGTCTCTCTCAGAGCACTCTCCTTAGCCCAGTCATTCTACCTGTCAACACTTTTAGGTTAACTTTCCCTGTCTCACCCTAATCCTCCAAGGTAGGCCAGAAACGTCTCACTTAGTTAAGAAAGTATCCAGTGTACTCAACACTAATATGAAGCCAATAGAACTAATAAATGCCCACACAAGAGAAAAACTCTATTTAATTCAAGCTGGTGGGAGGAGAGAGAAGGGAGGGTGCTGGGGGGGAGTAGGGAAGGAGACTGCTGGGCTCCCACCTCATGGGCACCATGCAAGTGTGTATGGCACACCTCCTGAGGGCAGGATACAACTACAACAGGGACTTTTCCCAAAAAACACAAACACTGTAACCTAATTGTTTGTACCCTCATATTAATCTCAAAATTTTTAAAAAAAATTTCTCACCTCTGTACTGCTCTAGACATGGTAGAATATCATTATCTAACACACTTCCTTGATATCATTTGCTTGTCTGCTACCTGACTCATCCTAGAACACTCTGATCTGAATCCTACCTTTATTTCTTTTTGTAGTCATAGGATACCGTCTGGCCCACTGAAAATACTTTGAAAAGGTACATGAATTACTCTTTCTGCCTATCCTGTCTAAATCTTTTGAGAGAGATTTTTGAAAACCTTTCTAATTGCTGAATCAAGACTTCAGAGAAGAATATCAAGGATTCATTCTTGCCTTCCATATTCCATAGGATCACTCTTGAGTATTTTGCAGACAATTAGAAAAATCAAAAAATGAAAAGATTAATTTTTAAAAGGCAATGAAAAGAAGTTATTTCTGTCCAAATGTCATCTGTGTTCAAATGTTCACTGGAAAGTTCAGAGATGGAAAAGAAAAGCTGTAAGAGACTAAGCATGTTCTACAATTATATTTTCATTCTAATAAGAAACATAGGAATTTCCATTTTCCAGCCCAATGTATAATATAAAGAGCTTGGAAGTAGTCACACCTTACCTCACAAAAATAAAAGAGCTAAAAAGACCAAAAGTCAACAACTCTCTTAGATCCATCAAAGAACTGAGGTCACAGGGCAAACTGCTGCTCTGAGAACTGGCCAGACAGAGCAACAGATAGCTAACAGAGAATTACAGTTTGGGAGCAAAGGCCCAGAAGCAGAAGCCCTCAGCTGAAGCCAGTCCTAGAGCAGGAGCACATCACCCTGAAGGGGACTAATCACTTAGCTGCAGAGTTAAAAAACAGGAGGGGGTCAGATTTTAAAGGGGGGAGGGGCTCCCTAAACTTCTGTGAGTTTCACTTCCAAGATCCCTACAAGGCTTTCACTGCAAAGACAGTAGAAAAATCCCCTCCTGATTCTAGCAAGGGAAGGGAAACATCAGAATCCCAACACCCCAGAACTCGAACAATTTGGAATCTGAGTGAAAAATTACAACAAATTTTGCCCAAAATCCAAACGCGGCTTGCTGCTTTGGAATCTGAACTCCCAGCACATGGGCACGTTTTTGTTCAACATTTCCCCAGCCCTATGGCCACCCATACTTTGTTGTCCAGTTCCTTGTCAGAAACTGTAAGTGAAAGAGTCTCATGGATTCTACTAGTTTTAACCTTTTGTGCCTGTTTTGTGTGTACGTGTGTGTGTGTGTTTTAATATAACAACTAAATGTATATGCCAAGGGTCCTAAAAAGCGTAGTGAGGAAAATAGGAGTAAGAGGAAAGCCTTTAGAGTCACAACTGAAGTTAAGAAAGATCTCATTGCTCAGCATATCTGGGATGCCAAAATCTACTGCTTGTACAATTTTGAAAACTAAAGAAGCTATGAAAACAGCTGATGTGGCATAAGGGGTTACAATGCTGGCCTACAGGATATCTAAAAGCTTGGAAGAGATGGGGAAACTCCTCTTAGTTCGGATTAGTGAAAAACAGCTGGCTGGTGGTGTAATTTCTGAGATGATGATCTGTGAGAAAGCCAAAGTCCTCTATAATCATTTAGTGAAAGGCCTCCTCAAAGGAGGAGGCTAAAGCCCGTAGGGCGTGGTTCAAGAACTTTAAGAAAAGGACTGGGATCCATAGTGTGTTTATGCATGGAGAGGCTGCCAGTTCTAATTTAGAAGCAGCAGCAAAGTTTATGAAGGAGTTTAAGGAATTTTGTTAACAGTGAGGGGTATATTTCGAACCAAGTGTTCCATTGGGATGAAACAGGCCTTTACATTTTTAGGTTTTTATATTTTTAATTTTGTTAATTTACACTTTTAAACAATGGTTATGACTTACTAATATTTTACCTTAAAATCCAGTATATTTACCGTTAAAATCATTTTGAAAATTCAAGTTTATGGGACCCAGGAATGGATTAATCCAGCTTCTATTATTTTATTCAACTTATTATTTTTTCTTAATTTTTATTCAATCATAACTGTATACATTTATGGGGTACCATATAATGATTTGATATACATTGGGGAATGCTTAAATCAAACTAACATAACCTTCACCTCACTTATTTTTGTGGTAAGACATATACTCTTGTTTTATAAAATACCCTTGCATTGTTTACACTGGTGAGATCCTCCCAAATACACTCCCTTCTGTCACCTCCCTTATCGTCCCTCTCCCCTTTTTCTTTCTGGACTATCTTTGTGTTTTATCATTCATATCAATGTGTAAGTATATGTATTTGTTCATAATAGTAAAGAGTATTAGATAATTTTTTTTTCCCATTCTTAAGATACTTCACTAAGAAGAATATGTTCCAGCTCCATCCAGGTAAACACAAAAATATAGTCTCCCTCTTTTAATGGCTTCACAGTATTCCATGGAATACATATACCACAATTTGTTTATCCATTCATGAATTGAAGGACATTAGGCTGCTTCCAAGACTTGGCTATTGTGAACTGGGCTGCAATAAACATTCTGGCACAAGGGTCTTTGTAGTAAAATGATTTTTATTCATGTGGATAGATACCTAGTAATGGTATTACAGGATCAAACAGTAGGTCAACTTTTAGTTCCCTGAGAACTCTCCCTACTTCTTTCCAAAAAGGCTGTATTAGTCAGCAGTCCTACCAGCAGTGTAGAAGTGTTCCTTTCACTTCACATCCATGCCAACATCTGCAGTTTGCTGATTTTGTGATGTGGGCTAATCTTACTGGAATTAGATGATATCTCAAAGTGGTTTTGATTTGCATTTCTCTGATGATTAAAGATGATGAGCATTTTTTCATGTGTTTGTTGGCCATTTGCCTGTCCTCTTCAGAGAAATTTCTGTCAAGTTTCTTGCCCACAAATTAAACAGGGTTCTTTGTTCTTTTCTTACTGATTTATGTGAGTTCTCTGTAGATTCTAGTTATCAGACCTTAGCAGGAATCATAACCTGCAAAAATCTTCTCCCATTCGGAAGGCTATTTCATTTAGGTACAGTGCCCTTAGCTGTACAGAAGCTTTCTAGCTTGATCAGATCGCAGTAGTATATTTTTGGTGTTGCTTCAATTGCCAGGGGGGTAGGGGGAGTGGTCCTTCTCATAAAATATTTTCCCAGGCCAATATCTTCAAGAATTTTCCCTGCACTCTCTACTAGCATTCTTGTAGTTTCCTGTCTTAAATTTAAATCTTTTATCCCATAAGAAACAATTTTTATTAGTGTTGAAAGGTGAGAGTCCAGTTTCAGTCTTCCACAGGTCGACAGCCAGTTCTTCCAGCACCATTTGTTGTATAGAGAGTCTTTTCCCCAGTGCATGTTTTGTTAGGCTTATCAAGATCAAGTGACAGTATGTGCTTGGATTCATCTCAAGGTTCTCTATTCTATTCCATATATCTACATCTCTATTATTGTGTAAAAACCATGCCGTTTTGATCACTACAGATTTATATAATCTGAAGTCTGGTAATATGATGCCTCCTGATTTGTTTTTATTTCTAAGTAATGTATTGGATATTCAAGATTTTTTCTGATTCCATAACAAAGAACTATTTTTTCAAGTTCTTCAAACTATGACATTGGTGTTTTGATAGGAATTGCATTAAATCTGTAGATTGCTTTGGGCAGTTTGGACATTTTAACAATGTTGAGTCTTCCCAGCCATGAGCATGGTATTTTTTTCCATTTGTTAACATCTTCAGCTATTTCTTTTCTCAGGGTTTCTAAATTTCCAGGTATTTTATCTTCTTTGGCACTTCTGTAAAAAGAATGGAGTCCTTGACTATATTTTTGGCTTGACTATTTTTGGCATACATAAAAGCTACTAATTTGTAAGTATTGATTTTATATCCTGAGACAGTGCTATATTCCTTGATTACCTGATCAACTATAAAGAGCTTTATAGTTGCGTCCCGGGGGTTTTCCAGGTATCATATCATGTCATCTGTGAAGAGTGAGAGTTGGACTTCCTCTGACCCTACCCAAATACACTTGATCCCCTCCTCTTGCTTGATTGTGTTGGCTAGGACTTCCATTACCATGTTGAATAGCAGTGGTGACAATGGGCATCCTTGTCTAGTTCCAGATCTGAGTGGAAATGTATTCAATTTTACTCCATGCAATATAATATTGGCTAGAGGTTTATTGTAGATGGCCTCTATCAGTTTGAGAAATGTCTCATCTAAGTCTATTTTTTTAAGTGTTCTAATCGTGAAAAGTGCTGGCTATTATCAAAAGCTTGTTCTGCATCAATTGATAGAATCAGATGTCTTTGTTTCTGATTTTATTTATATGGTGCATTGTAACCCTGGGATAAAACCAACTTGACTGTGGTGTATAATTGTTTTGATATAGCTGAATTCTGTTTGCTAGGATCTTATTGAATATTTGTGCATTGATAGCCATTAATGATATTGGTCTACAGTTTTCTTCCTTGGTTGGGTCCTTACCTGGTTTTGGGATTAAGGTGGTATTTGTTTCATAGAATGTGTTGGAGAAGATGCCTTCTTTTTCTATGTTTCAGAAAAGGCTATGTAATATAGGTGCTATTTCCTCTTTGAGGGGTTGGTAGAATTCTTATAAAAAACCGTCTGGTCCTGGACTTTTCTTTTTGGGGAGATTTTGTATAATTGATGCTATTTCCATGCTTGATAAGTCTGTTCAAAATTTCAAATTCTTTCTGGTTGAGTCTAGGAAGTTTTTTGTAGTAATCATTGAGGATTTTTTGAATTTCTGTGGTGTGTGTTATTTCTCCTTTACCATTTCTGACTGATGTTATAAGAGATTTTACTTTTTGGTTTCTGGTTGGGTTGGCCAGAGGTTTATCAATCTTATTAATCTTTCCAAAGAACCAACTTTTTGTTTTGTTGATCTTCTGAATGATTCTTTTGTTTTCAATTTTATTTAATTCTGCTCTAATTTTGGCTATTTGTTTTCTTTTGCTGGGTTCGGGATTGGATTGGTCTTCTGTTTCCAGTTGTTTGAGATGATCCATTAGGTTGTTGACTTCCTCTCTTCTGTTTTCTTGATGAAGGCTTCTAATGCCATAAATTTCCCTCTTAGGACTGCCTTTGCAGTATCCCACTGGATTTGATAATTTGTGTCTTCATTATTATTTTTTCCCCCATGATTTCCTTCTTAATCTCTTTGACCCAGCTATCATTCAGTCTAAGTTTATTTAATTTCCATGACTTTATCTGAGTATGAAGATTTCTGTTGCTGGTGAGTTCAACTTTTATTCCATGATGATCTGAGAAAACACAAGGAATAATTTCTGTTATTTTAAATTGGTTAATATTAGCCTTGTGTCCTAAAATATGATGAATTTTGGAGGATGATCTGTAGGCTTATGAGAAGAATGTGTATTCAGTTTTATTAGGGTGAAATGTTCTGTAGACATCAAGTCTATTTGCTCTAGGGTCAAGTTTAATTTCACTATTTCTTTGTTTAGTTTCTTCTTGGAGGATCTATCTAGAACTGACAAAGGTGTCTTAAAATCTCTAACTATTATAATGCAGGAAGATAACAAATTGTTCATATTCATTAGGATTTTCTTTATAAACTGAGGAGCATTTAGGAAGGTCACATAAATGTTAACTATTGAAATCTCTTCATTTTGAGTGTTTCCCTTGACAAATATGTAGTGTCCATCCTTGTCTTTCCTTATCTTTGTTGGTTTAAATCCTATTGTATCTGTGAATAAAACTGCAACCACTGCTTTTTTCCGATTTCCATTTGCCTATATTATTGATGCCCATCCCTTTACCCTGAGTCTTTTTTTATTCTTTGAGGAAGATGCATCTCTTGTATGCAACAGATACCTAGTATGAGTTTTTATCCAGTCAGTCAAGCTGTGCCTCTTTAGAGAATTTAAGCCATTCACATTAATTGAGAGAATTGATAGGTGTGGCAATTCATGTTTTTCAAAGGCCCAGTGCATATTTTCACCGTTGTGAAAGTTAGATTTTGTTCAATAAATTCTGGTGAGTTCACATTGTTGATAGATCATTGTGCTGATCATTATGGAAAATGGGTCTTAGTATTTCCTAGAAAGCAAGTTAGTTATTGCAAATTTCCCTAACATGTGGATGTCAGTAAAGTATTTGATTTCTCCATCACAAATGAAACTCAGTTTAGCTGGATACAGGATCCTGAGCTAAAAGTTGTTTTGTTTTAGAAGATTGAAGGTCGATGACCATCCGCTTCTGGCTTAAAAAGTTTCATCTGAGAGATCTGTAGTCATTCTAATACTTCTCCCTTTGTAGGTAATATTTTTCATATGTCTGGCTGCTTGCCAAATTTCCCCTTCGTATTAACTTTGGCAAAGTTAATTTCAATGTGTCTAGGAGATGTTTTATTTGGATTGAATCTTGCTGGGGTTCTGAAACTGTATATTATCTAAATATCTGTATCTCTTGCAATGCTTGGGAAATTCTCCTCCATAATATCTGGGAGTAGAGCATCTTTGCCTTTAGGACTATCCTCTTCTCTTACAGAAATTCCTATAAGTTGGATGTTTGATCTTTTGGACTGATCCCACAACTTCCTCAGTGAATGATTTTTTTATTTTTTGCTTTCCATTTTTCTGTTTATTGAAGGATTCTACTGTGTTTCAAATTTCCTCAAATAACTTTTCACTTCCTTGAGCTCTGTTATATCTTTCATTATATAAAAGTCATCCTTGGTGACTTTGTCTTTGAATTCATTAATTTTTTGAGACAACTTCTGAACAACTCTTTGGAGTTCTATTTCCATATTTTCCTCCATTCTATTCATTTTACTTGCCATGCATACTCTGAATTCTATTTCTGACATTGCAGCCATTTATCTATGAATGGCATCTTCTGTTGTATCTCTTTTGTCATTCCTTGGGGGAGTTGATCTACTGTGACTATTCACACTGCCAGTGTTCTTCCACTGGTTTGGCCTCACTTTTATTTTCTTAAGTTTGCCTAGTAAAACTGATAAGATTGGACTGATGGCCCCAGGAAATGGAATTAACAAGCCCTTTACCAATGAGCTGGGGCTTGTGATTGTGGCTTTTCCCCTACAGCTTTACAAAGGTCCATTTCAGAGCTGCAGCCTGAGACTCTGAGGACCTGCTTAGTGTAATAGTGCTAGCTGTCTCTATCTTGTAGTCAGCCAGCTTCTATCCAATCCTACAGTCACGGTATTAGGCTGAAATGTCAGCTGGGAAGAGATTCAAGCAACTCCAGTGCTCTGCCACCAACTTGCAAGAGCTGGAGGAGAAGAATCAATCCCTCCTGCTACAAAACCACCACCGCTCAACCTTGGATCATCCTTGGGTGAAGAGCCCAGGTCAAGAGTTTTACACCAATTGTCCTGGGCAGTACAATCACTGCTCACAAGAAGAGTTCAAAGGGTCTCCAGCAACCTGATCGTAGGAATCCACAGGGAGTTCCATTCCCAAAACCCTAGAGAATGGAGCCTGGTTTCCTCCAGTGAGCAAAGACAGGGAAGTGCACTGCCAACTCTATCCTTGGGCGTAAGCATGTCTCTGTCTCCCATGTGTCTCTGTCTCCCCATACCCCCCCAACTTCCACTCGAGTCTCTGTTTCCGCACTGCTATCCTGTGGGCCACACAATGTCAGGCCTTTCAAGGAATTTTGAAACACTCTTGGTTCTGCAGGGCATAGGCCTTTAGACCAACAGGTGAGGTGGGAAGGGTGGTTTGGGAGTTCAGAATTGTGGAGAAAATATTTGTTCAATTTTATGCTGGGCAGAAAGATGCCTAGGGTCACAAGTGGGACCTCTGTGGAGAAGGAGGGCCAGTGTTTAAAGGCTCTCTCCCATGGGATAAAAATAAGAGGACTTTTGTTCCCTGCTTGCTTGCAGAGAGCACACAGCAAGCCTCTCTCTTGTGGGAGAAGTCTCTCATCTTCTTGGAGATGGGCTTTGTATTTGGAATTTGTTTTCTTGGAGTCACTGCTTCCCTCAGCAGAAATGATGTGCACTTACCCATCTTCTTATATGCTCAGCTCCCCACCTTCAGCTTCACTGAGTTCCCTTCTGTCCATTTTCTCTCCCTTTGGACAGAAGCCTCTGGCAAAACTGCCTGTAGTCAGCCATCTTACTTCCCTCTCCAGTTTCTATTAATAATCTTAAAGGGGAAAAAGTGTCTTGGAAGTCAAACAGGGTTCTGGAACAGATTAAGTTCACATTCCAGGGTATCAATGTATTCCAGAGCTCTTTGTTGTCCTCCTTAATAAGAACTGACCTCAAGGGAAACTATTATTCCAGAACCTAGCTGACATGAGTAAAAGGAAATGCACAGCTCAGGCTAACTAGAGGACTAAGAAAATAAAGTATCAATTCAAAATACTAAAAAAAGTTAATAAAAAAGACTGAAGCCTAATCATACGACTATAGAATGTTTCCCCAGACCATCACCAAATTGTCATCATATTAATAGGGCTCCTGTGAAATATCAGGGGATTACAGACTAAAACAACTGTAAGACCCACACTGTTTTTAAGGTCTCTAGAAAAACCCAAAGACAATGGAAGAGAAAAGAGATAGGACGCCAGAAAAAATTTTATGGCAAATAGTAAACATAAATTAACTCCTAGCCAGATAAACATAAATCTCACACACTAAGACCTGTCTACCTTAGTTTCTTTTACCTGTTACATCATGCTAGATTTTCAACAAAAAATTACCAGCTGTGCTAAAAGGCAAAACAAACAAAGTCTGAAGTGAAAAACCAAGTATCAGAACTAGAATTAGATAAGAAAAAGATATTGGAATTATGGAGACTGGAAATTTAAAACAACTATGATTAATATGCTAAAGACTTTATTAATAAAAGCAGACAACATACAAAAATAGCAACTCTAAAACATGGAAACACTAAAAAATAATGAAAAGGAAATGACAGATGAACACTATCACAACAAAAGTGAAGAATACCTTGATGAGCTCATATTGCAACAAAAATGAAGAATACCTTAGACACTACCAAAAGAAAAAAAGTCAATGAACTTGAAAGATAAATAAAAATTTCTAAAATGCAAAGAGTAAAAGAGCATGAAAAGACAGAATTAAATATCACAGAATTTTCTGACAATTAAAAAGGTATAACTTATACATAACAAGAATACGAGAAATAAAAAAGGAACAGAGAAACTATTTGAAGTAATAAGGGCTGAGCATTTTCCCAAATTAATGACAGACACAAACTAATAGATCTAAGAAGTACAGAGAACATCAAGCCTGATAAATACTGAAACACTATACCTCGCCAAAGAGAGATTCTTGAACGAAGCTAGTATAGGGGGAAGGAGATGCAGGTACTTCCCTAACAGAGAAAGAAGAATAGTCATTACATCAGCTTTCTCATAGCAACCATGCAAGCAAGAAGAGAACAGAATGTAATATTCAGTGCAGAAAGAAAAAAATCCCATCAACCTAGACGTCTGTACCCTATGAAGTTATCCTTCAAAAGTGAAGGTGAAATAAAGGCTTTCTCAGACAAACAGATGACTTAATTTTTTACCTGTAGACCTGCCCCTATGAGAAATGATAAAAGTTACTTTGGAGAGAAATAAAATAAGTCAGAAATTTGAATCAACATAAAGAAAAGTGTTAAAATAAGAATGAAGATAAAACAAAATCTTCTGTTTTGCTTATTCTTAATTGATCTAAGAAACAACAGTTTGTTCAAAATAATAACAGCAGGAAGATATTTGGTGATTATAGCTCATAGATAGGTGAAATGGATGAATGCAATGTGAAAAGTGAGGGGGAGAAAAAACTAAGGACACTCTGTTATAGGTACTTGTATTGCCTATCAAGAGGTCTAATGTTATTTGAAAGAAAGAGTGGAGAGAAAAATTTACTACACCTGGTAATATTCCTGGATTTGCTCTGATTCCTAAGAAGCAGCCATATAAACAAAATTAAATGAATTCACAATAGAGAAGGTAGGAAAATAATATTGACATTATATAGTCATGGAATAAATCCCTTGGCTACCAATGGCATAATGTTCTCTAATGAATTAGAGTTTGATTCAACCTTTTCTAGCTCAGGGTTTCTCTAATTAGAGATTAAGGAAATTTTTAAGATGAGAACAGGGGTAATCAAAGAAACAAATCATAGAAATAAGGAAAATGAAGTGTGATAAAAATAACTTCTCAATGGACTACTTCCAACTGAAGGGCTATATTCACCCTACTATAAAGTTACTTTTGACATTTATGAAGCACTTGCTGTGTGCTTATCATGTACTTCATTCATTTCAGCACTATTTTGGTCCTTAATTAAATATGAAGCCAACATTGATACCACTTACTCCAATAAAAGCAATGAAATTACTCCAGCAGATAATAATTTAAGGGAGTGAAGGAAGGGAGACACTGAGAGGCCTACCAAAGAGTACTTCAGATCCCTCTGAGACTGAATTTAAGAAACAAAATGAGATAGATATATAATAAGAGATATGAGTGGATAGGTATTAAGAGAATTAATATAAATATTTTAATTAAATACAAATTTAAAGTTTGTTACTAGATAATCGAGATTTTGTTCGTTCTTACTATATGGAAATCATTAGTAACAAACAAAATGTGGTCTGATTGATTTACAGCAATAACGATTTTTATTTTGCAACTTATATTAACTACGTAAGATAAAAATTCCTACACTGGGCCTGTTATGCGAGTAACTTCAGCCTAACACATAAAACACCAATCAATACCCATGCATCATCAGTCACATCAGTTCCTAGAGAGGACTTATAAATGCTAAGAGAATTCTGACTTTGGGTATATAGGTAGATGAATTAAATTCAAAGGAAAACTCTAAAAGATTTAAATATATCTATGAAATTTTATGCCTTCTACACTCAAAGAAAGTCTCAGAAAACAGTCATACTACACTTTCTAAATTAGTAAAATACGAAGCATAAAATATTAAAAAAATTTAAAAATCTTTAAAACATCCTAAAAGAACAAATTTCAAACATTTTAAGCTCAATAACGAAAGGAGATTTACCATTCAAGTCAGCAATCCCACTACAAGTTATCCATCCAAAGGAAAAGAAATCATTTTAGCAAAAAAAAAAAAAAAAATCTTGCACTCAAATGTTTATTGCAACACAATTCACAATTGCAAAGATCTAGAATCAACCCAAGTGCCCATTAATTTATGAGTGAATTAACAAAATATGGTATATGTGTACCAGGGAGTTCAACTCAGCCATACAAAAGGATAAGTTATAGACTGTCCTTAAATTAGAAACATCCAATTGACATGCAACTTGCACTTATAAATGGAAGTGATTAATGTAATAGGTAGTTGTACCTGTTCCAACCTACATACAAATTTAACTTAAGCACAAGCCTACAGAACCTGTCTTGTTTGTAACCTGGGGACTAGCTGTAATGCCTTTTGCAACAATGTGGATGTAACTGGAGACCATTATCCTAAGTGAAGCATCCCAAGAATGGAAAAATACCACTCATATTCACTATTAAACTGGAACTACAGCAAAGAGCACACATGTGCACAGAGGAATGTAAAACTCAGTGGAAATCAAGTTGGGGGAGGGGTAGCCCAAGGGGTCCTATATGGATGATGGGCATACCTACAGCTATGACTCAAGCACTACAAAAGTAATCCATGAAATCAAAAATATTATAACTCCTTTATACTTTGAAATAAATCAAATAAAAAACCACACAATTTGGAAAGAACCTTGGGCTAATCAGTTTTACCTAGAAGGAATCTAGATCTAGTTGACAGAATAAAATTAAATAACTTATAATTTGTATGATGAAGTAATAATACACTCCCAGTTCTCTGCTTAAAATAATTATATATATGAAGTTTACATTAAATAGATACTCATAAAAGAATTGAAAATAGTTTAGTTTTACATAAGTATCTTCTTTTAACATTATTCATTTGCTTAGGCAGCCTCAATTTTCACAAATAAGGACAAAGGAGTCAGAATAGGCAGTCTGATTTATCGTAAATGTCTCATAAATGTAAATAAAGTTTGATGCTATGGGGTCTAAATATATCGGAAGTTTAATAATGCTTTGGGAATAGATTCTTACTTTTACTACAACCTTTAAGATTATATCTATCGTGTTACTTAGTTTCAATAAGCTTTGCTTATTGGTAAAAAATACTATTTCAAAACCCATAGTATCTAAGAAACCAGTTTTACTCATTTCATCTCTAAACACACAAAGTGCAACTGGTAAGAGATTTTAACTTTGAGCAATGACTTGATTTAGCTGTAACTCCCAAAGCAGTGAAACAATCACATAGCATACTTTTTCCAGGGTGAGCAATTTATGATTAATCAGACAGCATTAGTAGCACACCAGTAAATAGGTGACATCTATTATTAAATTTAGTTATTATGGTTTTCTTTTTTTTTTTTTTTAAGACAAGTGTCACTGTCACCCTAGGTAGAGTAACATGGTATCATAGCTCAAAGAAACCTCTAACTCTTGGGCACAAGAGATCCTCTTGCCTCAGCCTCCTAAGCAGCTGGGACTACAGGCATCCAGCAGGACTCCTGGCTAGTTTTTCTACTTTTAGTAGGAATAGGGTCTCCCTTTGCTCTAGCTGGTCTCGAACTGCTGAGCTCAAACAATCCACCCACCTCGGCCTCCTAGATTGCTAGAATTACAGGTGTGAGCCACTGCACCTGGCCAGATCTTTTAATTTTAAACAAAATGAGAAAAATTATCATTATTATTATGTTATTATTATTATAACTAAACAAAAAACAATAAATATTGATGTTCAAATACTAAATAATCACTCTGGAAAAAATTTCCTTTTGATATTTTTACAACAAAACCCTCATGTATGCATGCATTGGGTTTACTTTCCACTTTACCCTGATCTTAGTTTTTAGAGGACTATTTTTATAAATCACAAACAAAAAAAAATTTATTTTGTTTTTAATTTATGCTGGTAAGTTTACTCTAGTTCACTGTGATTAGTGAATGGGAATTTACTTTTACTTTTATTTTTTTCCCTTCTACTTATCTTGCTTTTTCTATGCTTCTTTTCTTCCCTATCTCTTAATAGATTAAGTTTTCCTAATTCCTGCCTTTCTGGCATAAAAGTTATATATTCTAGTTCTTTTGTTCTAGTGATATTCACAGTTTTAACATGAATATTTGGCATACTAATTAATGATTCTAAAAAGTAATGCTTCTCTTCTCCTCTTAAATAGTTCAAAGACTTGAAAGAGCTTTACCCTATCTTTGTAATTCATCTTATCTCTCTTTATATGCTACTTGTTTCTGTGTTTACTTTTAGAAACAGGGTCTCACTCTGTCACCCAGGCTGGAGAGCAGTGGCTTGATGACAACTCACTGCACCCTCGAACTTCTGGGCTCAAGAGATCCTTCTGCCTTAGCCTCCCTAGTGGCTTGAACTATAGGCATGTACCACCAGGCCTAGCTAATTTTTCTTATTTTTCTGTACAGACAGGGTCTGGCTATGTTGCTCAAGTTGGTCTTAAACTCCTGGCCTCAGTGATCCTCCTGCCTTGGCCTCCCAAAGTGCTGAGATTACAGGCATGAGCCACCATATAAGGCATATATGTTGTCATAGAGCAGATTTGTTCCACCTGGTTCTGTGCTTTTTGTTACAGCTGAAGTTTGCTCACACTGTCCCTTTTCTCGGCATCCCTCCTTGGGTGCATCATATTCTTTCTTGTTAGTTCAGTTTTCTCCTTCAGGAATTCTTTAGGAAAGAAAGAATGAACTGCCAGTAATTATCTGAAAATATATCTATCTGAACTTAATTTTGAATGATAGTTTTATCAAAGTATACAATGATAAATCAATAGTTATTTTCTCTGTGTCGTCTGATTTCCATGGTGGTTGCTAACACTTCTGCTGTTAGCCTCCTTAAGGTTGTAGGCAATCAGGCTTCATTCTCTGGTTTCTTTTAGAATCTTCCCCACGTCTTTAATGTGCTGCCAATTCACTATAATGTCTAGGTGTATGTTTAGTCTTATTAATTCTCCTGAGAATACTTCCTGAGTGTTTCATCAATTCAAGATAATTTACAGTATTTCTTCAAATATTTCCTGCTAGAAGTCCTATTCCATATATATATAAACATTTTTGTTCTCTCTGTTGTAAGCTCTCTTTCATATTGTTTATCCTTTTTTTTTTTTAATTTCTCAGGTCTTAGAAATTTTTTTCATTTCTAAGTAATTTTCTTAGGATTATCTTCTAGTAGTTGAATGCTCCCTTCATCTGTATCTACTCTTCTATTTAACTAGTCTATTCATTTTTTAACTTTATTGAATTTATTTTGATTTCAATACATTTCATTTGGTAGTATTTAAAATCTACTTTCTTTTAAAATTTGTATATATTTTTAACTTTTTTCCTTTTTATGTTTTTAACCATTTTGAATACTTATTTTAAGTAACACATTTCTCACTGTGAATTCACTTTGAAAAACAGTTCTCTTACACAAGGTTCTCATGTCTCTGGCTTTCCAACTACAACCATCTTCTAAGGAAAAAAATCACCTTTATGAAGGTGGTGTACCTTTTTGTTTATTTATTTTCAGAGATGAAAATATGAAGGCATACCACTTTCATAAAGCCTTCCCCACAAAATATTTGCTCTTTTCTGATTTCCATTGTCAGAAGTCTATTCAGCAAATAATTTATTCCCTTTTACTCTTCTAATCATTGTATTTCTTTTAAGTCATATTTCCTGTCCTTGATGTAAGCTGGAGAAGGCTATAGTTTATACTTGGCTGTACTTCAAACAAAACCAAGTAAGATAAGGTACTCAGTAAATTTTCTGTTGGTTTTTAACTTTTTTTAATCATTCACTATTGAATTAATATAAATAGCCACAAAAAGAAAACTTTGTAACTTAGATGATTGTGCATCTACCCTCCCATTCTTTCTGGAGATTTCTTAGTCTCATAAGTTTGAGATTAAAATATTTAATGTACTACTTAATATTCAATTACAATTTTTTAATAAAATATACATAGTATTCAGGTTTTAAGGTAAAAGGATGGCTAATATGAACAGGCCCTAGCTTAATTTGGGTTATTTTATATTTTATTTAGTATTTACATGCAAAAATACTATAGATAAAAATCTAGCATGCCTGATTCCAAAGTTAGTTCATCTTACTAAAAGGAGTAAAGTTCCCTACCAGATAACCTGAGCATCAGTTGTATTTTCATTGGCAGAATTACTGGATGAAATACTAAAGTCTCCAGGTTATATCACTCTCATAGTCTTTCCAGTCTCTCAACTCGTTCCTGATTGCCAGCTTTACATCTCCAGGTATACATAGAAAATATCACCTAATTATTTCATGTTGCTAGGAATGGTAATCAGCATCAGTTTCATATGACTGGCCAAGAAAGGAAGTAGAAGAGTCCTGGCTGGCTCCAAAAGTAGTCATCTTCCTTTCAAGTTTTTCAGGGCGTGATAGAGGGTGTGAAATGACAGCAAAGCAGAAAAAAATCACCCAGTTTTCCTTTTCCTCAGGTCTTGCTTTTGTCTCAGGGCTTTATCTGAGCTTTGATTAAATAAAAATTTCTTGAGCCGTTATCAGTTTTTAATTACATTTTTTTACTACAAATACATATATATATAAATAAAATAGATATAGATATCTATGAGATTAAGCAAGTAAGTTGATGAACTAATACTCAAAAAAGTGCTACATACTTCACTGCTGAATATCACTACAGTCATCTCTGAAGTACTTCCCTGGAGGGGCAAGGCATCGACATTAGCACCCAGTCCACCCTTCAAAGCAATTCTAGAACTCTCTTTCTGGAATGGCCATGAGAACTGTCACTCTATGAGGCCTGACAAAGAGCTCCAAACTGCTTTGTAGGGTGGATTAGGTGCTGGTGTCAGTGCACAGCTTCCCAAGGGGTGTGCCTCAAAGGTGACCACTGTGATACTCAGCAATGAGGTATGTGGCACTTTTACTAGGAAGAGCTGCTGGACTTAGTTGTCCTACCTCGCATATGACTATATTTATACATATGTAGACACACAGACACCTACATCTATTTCCAAATTTACCTATCTACAGAAAGTAAAAAAGTGAGTATATATGGACATGTATGAATATTTGCTGAGTGCCGAGATACAATGATGCCAGTAGCAATGTACAGAGCTTAGTGTGTGAGTCTATCTGTATGTATAAACACACACACATATACACACACTCGTGCATCACTTAATGATGACAATATGTTCTGAGGAACATGTCATGTAATTTCACCACTGTGCAAACATCACTGTGTACTTACATAAACCCAGATGGTATAACCTGCTACGCACCTAGGCTACTGCTCATAGGCTACAAACTTGTACAGCACATTAATGTACTGAAAACCATTGGCAATCACAAGACAATGGTAAGTGAAGTGTTTGTGCATCTAAATACATCTAGTAGAATGTATCTAAATATAGAATAGGTACAGTAAAAATACAGTATTATGTAATGAGGCCTGTTATTGACTGAAACATCTCTATGTAATTCACAATTCTTTATGTGCACATGTGTCTACAATTCTCTACTAAAAGGAGCCAAAGCTCATTGGAGAAACAACTTATTCAAAGCCTGGAAGAGAGGAAGGGGAAGACAAGTCTGAAAAAACATTTTTTTGCATTAAGAATAAAGACAACTCTGAAGGAGAGGTTTATGTTAGAAGAACAAAACATGTGCTGGACAGGGATCCTTCTAGCCAGCCTGGGCGATCTGTTTACCAGAAAAATAACAGCAATGGATTATACTGCCCATTAACTAAGTAAGAATCCACAAGTACATAATAATATAAATAAAGTAAAAAGGGAGGAAGAGGGAAAGCTCTTTATTACAGCAGAATATCAACTAATACATGTAGGAAAAAACGACAAACTCAGGAAATCAATCGATGCTGAAATTAGTACATAAAAGTTCATAGTCTCAAGTTATCTTCCACAAAATTACAAAGAGAAAACTAATAATAATTTTTTGCTGGGAACTGAAAAAAGGTACCAATATTGGAGCAGACCAAAATCACGAGCTCTTAATATCATGCTTGGAAGATAAAAGAAACCTCTAAGGCACTTCTGCCAAAAATACATAACTTGAATCTAATCCTGAGAAAACATAAAAGGGCATTTCACAAATGTTCCATACTTTTCAAAAAATACAAGGCCAAGAAAGATACAGACAGGATAAGGAATCCTTTCAGAAGAAAGAGAATAAAGAGATATGCAGCTAAATGCAATGTGTGAGCCTAGAGCTGATTGGGGACTTAAGGAATATGAACTATTAAGTGTATTATGTGACAATTAGCAAAATTTAAACATGCTCTACTGATTGATAACTTTGTATCAATGTAAAGTTTCCTGATTTTGATAATTATATCATAATAATAAAAAGAATGTTCTCAAACATAAAACACATTATGAGTAGTAAAGGGACATGTTTCCACTGTATTCTAAAATGTTTCAGAAAAAGAGTAAGGAAGTTACGTGCTATATGTGTGTGTGTGTGTGTATGGTTGCTTACATTCACGTAACTTTTATATAAATGTGAAATATATCAGTTATCTTAAAATCTCTCTACTTACCCATATTTTTAGTGCTGATGCTACTGAAACTTCACCTTTTCCCACAAGACATTTCAATAGAAATGTGGTAGTGACAGTGTAATAACAATTTGCTTTCATTAAAATATTTTAATTTCTTGAAATGTTACAAGACTGTAAGTTTATCTGGGAGAATTCTTCACCATTATTATATGTCAAAATCAAGACTACTGGAATAAATCCTACACTTAGCTATTTGTGCCAATGTTTATTCACCACTTAAAATTCTCTTAACTTTCTCAATGCCTTTAATTCCATAAATCTCAATTCAGATGTTACATCCTAACTGAAGTCTGTAGAATTCTGTACTAATTTTGCCAATGAACTTTATGCCTTTCTTATGACATTAATCATTCCATCATGATCATCTCTCACACTCATCATTTGCCCACTGATTTATAAAGCACCTTAAAAACACGAATTATGTCCTATGTTGTTATCAACTCCAAAACATGAACAATGAATGAATGAAAAAAAATAATTAGTGCTTGCAGACATGTGACACTGCATAGTTTATAAAAAATAAAAGAAAAAAAGTACTTACAAAATATTCTCTACGTGTTGGCCACCTCTTTGGAAAATTTTATAAGTATCCATTTAGCTACAGTTTCCCACACATCTTATGTATGATGACTTTTGGAGTGACTTTTGGGACACTCTGTGTTTTTTTGTTTGTTTGTTTGTTTTTAATTGTTGGGGATTCGTTGAGGGTACAAAAAACCTGGTTATCCTAAATGCATTTGTTAGGTAAAGTCCCTCTTTTTTTTTCTTTTTCTTTTCAGACAGAGACTCAAGCTGTCGCCCTGTGTAGAGCGCTATTGTGGCATCATAGCTCACAGAAACCTCCAAGTCCTGGGCTCAAGTGATTCTCCTGCCTCTACCTTCCAAGTAGCTGGAATTACAGGCGCCTGCCACAATGCCCACCTATTTTTGGGTTGCAACCATCATTGTTGTCTGGCCGGCCTGGGCTGGATTCAAACCCACCGGCTCAGGTGTATGTGGCTGGCGCCTTAGCCACTTGAGTCACAGGCACTGAGCCTTATTATTTATTTATTTATTTATTTATTTATTTATTTTTTGAAAGAGAGTCTTAAGCTGTTGCCCTGAGTTGTGTACCATGGCATCACAGCTCACAGCAACTTCAAACTCTCGGGCTTAAATGATTCTCTTGCCTCAGCTTCCCAAGTAGCTTGGATTACAGGTACCTGCCACAATGCCCAGCTATTTTTGTTGTTGCAGTTGTCATTGTTTTTTAGCTGGCCCGGGACAGATTCGAACCCACCAGCTTCAGTGTACCTGGTTGGTGCCATACCCGCTGAGATATAGGCACAGCTGCTGAAGTCCCTCTTATAACTGTGTCTTGCCCCCAAAAGGTGTGTCACACACTGAGACCCTATCCTGCTCCCTCCTCTCTCTCTGCTCTCCCCTCCTACCCACTTGTACTAGGTCATTAATTGTCCTCATATTAAAATTGAGTACAAGCATAGGATTCATGCTTCTCTATTCTTGTGATGCTTTATTAAGAATAACATGTTCTACCTTCATCCAGGTTAATACAAAGGATGTAAAGTCATCATCTTTTTTAATGGCTGAATAGTATTCCATGGTATACATATACCATAGCTTGTTAATCCATTCCTGGGTTGGTGGGCATTTAGGCTGTTTCCACATTTTGGAGATTATAAATTGAGCTGCCATAAACAGTCTAGTGCAAGTGTCCCTATGATAAAAGGATTTTTTTCCTTCTGGGTAGATTTCCAACAATGGGATTGCAGGATCAAATGGGAAGTCTAGCTTGAGTTCTTTGAGGGTTCTCCATACTTCCTTCCAAAAAGATTATATTAGTTTGCAGTCCCACCAGCAGTGTAAAAGTGTTCCTTTCTCTCCACATCCACACCAGCATCTGCAGTTTTGAGATTTTGTGACCAGGTTTGAACCCACCTCCTCCAGTATATGGGGCAAGCACCCTACTCCTTGAGACACAGGCACCACAAAATCTCCCACCATTCTTACCAGGCTTAAGTGATAGCTCAGGGTGGTTTTAATTTGCATTTCTCTAATAATTAGAGACCATGAGCAATTTTTTCATGTTTGCTAGCCATTGGTCTGTCTTCTTCAGAGCAGGGTCTAATCATCTGTCTTGCCCATTGATTTATGGGATTATTGCCTTTTTTCATGTGCATTAATTTGAGTTCTCTATAGATCCTAGTAACCAAGCTTTTGTCTGCTTCAAAATATGCAAATATCCTTTCCCATTGTGTAGGTTGTGTATTTGCTTTGGTTGTTGTCTCCTTAGCTGTACAGAAACTTTTCAGTTTAATTAAGTCCTATTTGTTTATTTTTGTTGTTGTTGCAATTGCCATGGAAGTCTTCTTCATAAAGTCTTTCCCCTAGCTCATATCTTCCAGTGTTTTTCCTAGGCTTTATTTGAAAATTTTTATCATTTCATGCCTTAAATTTAAGTTTTTTATTCATCTTGAATCCATTTTTGTGACTAGAGAAAGATGCAGGTCCAGTTTCAGTCTTTTACATGTGAATATCCACTTCTCCCAGCACCATTTACTGAATAGGAATTCTTTCTCCCAGTGTATGTTTTTGTTCAGTTTATAGAAAATTATGTGGCTGTAAGAGTCAGTTTCATTTCCTGGTTTTCTATTTGATTCCCAATGTCTATTGTCTCTATTTTTGTGCCAGTACCATGCTGTTTTAACTACTCTGGACTTGTAATACAGCCTAAAATCTGGTAGGCTGATGCCTCCAGCTTTGTTTTTATTACCAAGAACTGCCTTATCTATACATGGTTTTTTCTGGTTCTATACAAAGCAAAGAATTATTTTTGCCAAGTCTTGAAAGTACAATGTTGGTATTTTTTTGGGGGGGGGCAAGGTTTTTTTTTTTTTTTGGCCAGGGCCCGGTTTGAACCCACCACCTCCAGTATATGGGGCAAGCACTCTACTCCTTGAGGCACAGGCACCACCCACAATGTTGGTATTTTAATAGGGGTGGCATTGAATTGGTAGATTGCTTTGGGAAGTATAGACATTTTAACAAGGTTGATTCTGGGGTGGTGCCTGTGGCTGAATGGGTAGGGCGCTGGCCCCATATATTGGGGTGGCAGGTTTGAACATGGCCCCGGACAGCTAAAACAGCAATGAGAATTGCAACAAAAAGTAGTTGGGCATTATGGTGGGTGCCTGTAGGCCCAACTACTTGGGAGGCTGAGGCAAGAGAACTGCTTAAGCCCAAGAATTGGAGGTTGCTGTGAACTGTGATGCCATGGCACTCTACCAAGGGCAACAAAGTGAGACTCTGTCTTGAAAAATAAAAAATAAAATAAAAAACAATGTTGATTCTTCCCAGCCATGACCATGGTATGTTCTTCCATTTGTTAATATCCTCTGCCATTTCCTTTCTTAGGGTTTCACAATTTTCTTTACAGAGGTCCTTCTCCTCTTTTGATAGGTATATTCCTAGGTATTTCATTTTCTTAGCAGCTATGGTGAAGGGAGTTGCATCCTTACTTAACCTCTCATCTTGGCTGTTACTGGCCTATACAAAGGCTACTGACTTGTGGGCATTGATATTATATCCTGAGACATTATTGAATTTTTTTTTGATGACTTCCAGGAGTCTTGTGGTTGAGTCTTTGGGGTTCTCTAAGTATATGATCATATCGTCAGCAAAGAGGGAGAGTTTGACCTCCTCTGCTCCCATGTGGAGATGCCCTTCATTTCCTTCCCTTGCCTGATTATATTGGCTAGAACTTCCAGCACTATGTTGAATAGTAATGGCAACAGAGGACAACCTTGTCTGGTTCCAGTTCTAAGTAGAAAAGCTTTCAGTTTTACTCCATTCAGCAAAATATTAGTTGTGGGTTTGTCATAGATAGCTTCGATCAGTTTAAGAAATGTGCCACCTATGCCTTTGCCTTTGCTCTTCACTGTTCTAATTAGAAAAGGACTCAGGATTTCATTGAATGCTTTTTCTGCATCTATTGAGAAGATCATATGGTCTTTGTTTTTGCTTCTGTTAATATAGTGAATAACATTTACTGACTTGTGTATATTAAACTAGACTTGCATCCCTGATCATCATGACTTTTTTGATGATAAGCTGTAATCTATTGGCCAGGATTTTGCTGTGAGTTTTGCATCTATATTCATTAGTGAAATTGGTCTGAAGTTCTCCTTTTTAGTTGGGTCTTTTCCTGGTTTTGGTATCAGGGTGATGTTTGCTTTGAAGAACGTGTTGGGGAAGATTCTTTCTTCCTTAATTTTTTGGAATAATTTCTGCAGTATGGGAATAAGCTCTTCTTTGAAGGTTTGATAGGATTCTGGTGTGAAGCCATCCGGACCAAGACATTTTTTTGTTACGAGGTTTTTTGTTTGGAAATGGTCTGTTCAGGAGATCTATTTCTTCCCGGCTAAGTTGAGGGAGAGAGTGTGATTCCAAATATTGATCCATTTCCTTCACCTTGTCAAATTTCTGGGCACGGAGTTTCTGGTAATATTTAGAGCTAATCTCTTATATCTCTGTGGCATCTGTCATTATTTCCCATTTGTCATTTCTAACTGAGGTTACTAGAGAGAGATTTTACTTTTCTGTTTCTAGTTAGAAAAGTAGAAACATTTCTAACATTTCTAGTAGTAAACATTTGGCCAAATGTTTACCAATTTTATTTATTTTTTCAAAAAACCAACTCCTTGTTTCATTAATTTTCTGAATGATTCTTTTGTTTTCAATTTCATTAATCTCTGATTTAATTTTGGATATTTCTTTTTTTCTGCTGGGTTTGGGCTCAGATTGTTCTTCTTTTTCCAATTCCATAAGATGGCTTGTGAGTTTGTTGATGTGCTCTCTTTCTGTTTTTTGAATGCAAGCATGTAAAGAGATAAATTTTCCTCCCAGAACTGCTTTTGCTATATCCCACAGGTTTTGGTAGCTTGTGTCTTCATTGTTGTTATGCTCAAGGAAGTTAATGATTTCCTCTTTTATTTCTTCTTGGACCGAACTGTCATTCAGCACATGGTTATTTAACTTCCATGTCTTTGTGTGGGGTTGAATGTAATTTTGTTGGAGTTGAGTTCCACCTTTAGTGCCTTGTGGTCTGAGAAGATACAGGTAAAATTTCAATTCTTTTGATTCTGTTGAGGTTTGCCTTGAGTCCTAGGATATGATCAATTTTGGAGAATGTTCCATGGGCCAATGAGAAGAATGTATGTTCTTTAGCTTTGGGAAGGAGTATTCTATATATGTCTATGAAGTACATTTGTTCTAGAGTCTCATTTAAGTCCCTTATATCTTTGTTTAATTTCTATTTAAAGGATCTGTCCAGCTCTGTAAGAGGAGTCTTACAGTTCCCTGTTATTATGGTATCATAGGATATATTACTCAGACTAATTAAGCTCTGTTTCAAGAATCTGAGAGCATTTAAGTTGGGTGCATAAATATTCAGAATTGAAATGTCTTCTTGTTGTATTTATCCCTTGACTAATATGAAGTGACCATCTTTGTCTTTGACTTTAGTTGCTTTAAATCCACATGTATCTGAAAATAAGATTGCAACCCCTCTTCTTTTCTGAATTCTGTTTGTATGAAAAATTGTCTTCCAACCCTTAACTCTGAGTTTTAATTTGTCTTTTGACATGAGGTGTGTTTCCTGCAGACAGCAAATGGAAGGCTTGTGTTTTTTAATCCAATCAGCCAATCTATGCCTCTTCAGTGGGGAATTCAAGCCATTAACATTCATTGAGATAATTGATAAGTGTGGTAGCATTCTATTCATCTTATTTTCTGAGAGTCCATTGCTTAGTTTTATCTTTTGCAGCATTGTGGAAGTTAGGTTCTGTCCTTTAATTTCTGAGTTCTTTCTTTGCTGTTGATCCATTGTGATGGTCAGTGTATAAAACAGGTTGACGTATTTCCTGTAGAGCTGGTCTTGTGGCAAATTTCCTCAGTGTTTGCATATCAGTAAAAGATTTGATTTCTCTGTCAATTTTAAAGCTTAACTTAGCAGTAGATAGAATTCTGGGCTGGAAATTGTGCTGTTTAAATAGATTAAAGGTAGATAACCATTGTCTTCTGGCTTGAAAAGTTTCATTAGAGAAGTCTGCAGTCACCCTGATGGATCTGCCCCTCTAGGTCAATTGGCACTTACTCCTGGCAGCTTGAAGAATCTTTTCTTTTGTCTTGAATTTGGACAGGTTCATCACAATGTGTCTTGGAAAAGCTCTACTAGAGTTGAGGCAACCTGGGGTCCAATATTCCTCTGAAAGTGATATTTAGTAAATTTTCATTTATAATATTCTCTACTATAGCTTCCATTCCTCTGGGACATTCTTCTTCCCCTCCTGAGACACCTATAACTCATATGCTTGAACACTTCATAAAGTTCCATAATTCTGTTAGTGAATGTTCTGCTTTCTCACTCTTCTTTTCTGCCTCTTTAAGTATCTGAGTTATCTCATGAGAGTCTTCCTTCTGCATGGTCTAATCCGTTGTTGATACTTTCTATTGCATTGTTAAGTTCCCTAACTGACTGCTTCAATTCCTTCAGCTCTGCTATATCCTTTCTATATTCTTGAGTGTTTTCTTTTATCTATTTCCTTACTCTAATTTTCCTTTCACTTCCTCTTGCTCTTGAAGTTATCGTGCCTCTGGCCTAAGGTTTTGGTAAGTCCTTTTGGTGCAGGACAAGAAGATTGAAGAGCAGGAAGGGAAAAAAGGTCTTAAAAAAAGAAAAAAGAGAAAGGAGAGGGGGTGAGTAAAAGGGAATATTAACAAAATGAAGAGTGGCACAGAAAGAGGGAGATAGGATTTATAAAGGTATACAATAGAGTACTTTGACCCACTCTGACTCGGCTCAGTGGCTCAGTCCAGGGCTCTAGACACAAGCCAAAGAAGCCTGGAGTCTTCTCTCCCCAATCTCACTGCATCTAGTTGCAAAGAAGCTGTTACTCGGTTGCTATCTTGCTCCCTCATAGCCCACCCTCTGGTTTTTTATACATCCTTCCTGTGTTTCTTTAAGCTAAATATCATATAAAATTTATTTTTATTTTATCTTTTCTTTAAAAAGCCAGTATAAGTATATTTAACATATTGTGTTATCCCTTCTTTCTTACAGTACACTAAATACCCTGTGTTACTTTATTACTTAAAAATCTGTCCTGGTTATCTGCTTTCCCAGTAATAGAGACATTCTTCATTTGTTTCCACTAGCCATGGCATTCCATTGTAGGAATCTACCATGGTTTAATAAATCAATGATAAAAATATATAATGCTTCTTAAAAATATTCACTAAGAAAAACATATATAACTTAAACATTATTTACTGAATCCTATTAAAATTAAACACATGTAAAATTATGATCTTGGGATTTGGAATCATTTGAAATAAAGATTCACCCTGTAACTTACCTAACTACTTAAAATTAAACATCTTTTCTTCTTAATGTCCTATTTATCCAAACTCTATATTCCATCCTAGCTTCCTCCTAGAAGTAGACGGAGGAAGGGAGGGTAGAAAAGAGGGAAAGAAAGATGAAGAAAGGGAGAGACAAGGGAAGAAAGGTGGAAGGAAAGAAACATAAAAGTTCTTAATAATTAAGGTTTAATAGTATTCAAGAATGTCAGTTTTGCTAAACCTAAAAAGGCTACTCCAGCATCTTCACATTAATGACACTATGCTATGAATGGCAATAAGCTGTCCAATTAGAGCTGAGGCACATTTACCCTTGAGACATGTCCTCCTAAGTTAGAACTACATCTTAAATTTCACTAAAATTATCTCCATCTCAACCCTGTTTTCCCTTTAAAACTTTCTATACTTCATTCTCAGTGGGTACATTATAAACTTTTAAAATACCTTTTGATGTAACTGCTTTTTCAGCATTTCTTTGAAATAAAATTCATTCTTCCAACTTTCCACTGGCGTTCACTAACACGCCACTCAATATCCCCAGCTGTCCTCCATTTAGAGCTACACATTAGTTCTCATATTTTCCCTTACCTGCTCTTAAGAAATCTTATTCTACCCTATCCTTTCTTCGAATAACCAGATTCTTAAATAACTCACCAGAGCATATGACTTATGAACGTACCCAAGTGTTTTCACAAGCCCCTTAAATGTTCAGACATTTATTGAGGAACCTCAGTATGTTCAAATGGGATCCATCTGCATGTGTCCCATAGCACGCTCCTCCATAGCGTTCTTCAACTCCACAGACAACACTACCATCCAACTGCTCAAGCCAGCAGCCAAAGTATCTTGATTCTTCCTCCTTCACCTTCCCCTTACATCGATCATAAATTCTCTCAAGTGAATACTAGAATATCTCCGTATCTCCCCATCTCTGCTATCACCACTGTGGACATGTCTCTTCACATCTCTTCCTTGGATGGCTTCTGCAGCCTTCTCTAACATACCTTCTATGTCTAACATGCTGCCCTTCAAATCCAATCTCCTCTTATCACACGTAGTGCTCCTTTAAAAATGCGAATCTATCAGCTTCCCAGTGCTCCTCAGATAATAATCCAAATCCTTAAATCCCAAAAGGCCCTACCACATCTGGTCCTTGCCTCCTTCCCAAGTGTAATCTTATACTACTCTTCTTATTCTCCATAGCCACTGGCTTTCTTTAAATTTTCAGATGTATCAGGATCTTTCCACCCCAGAGCCTCTACAAATGATGTTCCTTTGCTCCTCCTATTTTTAGCTTATTTAAGCTTTAATACCTTCCTTGCCTGGCCCCCAATTTCTCTTCAAGACACAGCTAAGAATCTTGCATTACTCCTTCCCAATATATAATGCCTTTTCCAAGATCTGTCTTTGACATTAGACGTTAGGCTTTTGAAAGTGTAGCCACTGTGTATTTGTCTTGGGCTGAACGCCTACTAGCCCAGCTAATGGTAGTCGAATGTCTTCTGAATAAACAATAATAATAATAGCAAACATGTACATAGCACTCGTACTGAGGTAAGTTCCTTTAATAAATCTCTACTAATTTAATCTTTAAAACAACCACATAGAGTAAAGGTCCTCCTAAGGACCTCTGGTATTGGAAAGACTATATAATCTACACAAGCCACATGGCTAAATAAGTCATGGAGTCTGGATTCAAGCCAAGGCCATCCTACCCTGAGCGCTAGAATCTATGTCCTCAACTTGCATTCTATATTACTTCTTCTATGTCACAAAGGCTTTCAATAAATGAAGATACTAAGAGAGAATGGAATCCAAAACAAACTAAAGCATTATTAGTAACCTAATATAACAGTTGCAGACAAGAACAGAAACAAAAAAGGATGGTTAAAATGACCTAAGTCTCTATGGCAGGTATGGTACAGAGTAACTTTACTTGCCTAAACTAGGCATTCTTCATCTGAGAGCCATATTCCTCTTGAGGACTGATGAAGTCAACAGACTCTTCTCAGTGTGTATCATTTTTAAAACACAAATAAAATACAGAATTACAAAGGAAACTCAAAAGTTGACAAAAATTTTAAAATATCAAATTTGTGATGTATTATAATGGATGTTCTTTCTTATTCATGAATTTTTAACCATTATATAATACAGAAACCCATGTGATTTCTAACTGTGACAAAGTTACAAGACCACTAAAAGTACTACTTTTGTCTACATAAGTGGAAAAAAATTTAAGCTAAAGGTTAATAAAAATAAAGAGATCATTTTTATTCCATGTAAGCTAAATTTAGAGACCAGGCTCCTCAAATCCTATCGTCTCAATTCCCCTGTTTAAGAATCCCTATCTTAAAATATAAAACTCAAATCTTTCAGATCCTTTCCACAGTATTCCTTGTCTTGAGCCAAAAGGGAAAAATGGTCCCTTTTCTGTGATGTGCACTATAAAAGTGCTTCTCTCCATTCATTTCCTGACTACATAAATTTACATAATTTTAGTCTGAATATTAGATATACTCAGATGATTTGACATGAAATAACAGAGCACATTTTTTTCTATTAATAATATCAAAATCCATGTTTTAAAACCAAGAAGAATAAAGATTCCATGGTTCCTGACCTCAGGCACAGCATGCAACACCATCAATATACCAGGCCTCAGGGAAAGAATCCTATTGACTTTTCAGGATCTTTACCTCTTTCCTTTTTTTTTTTTTTTTGAGACAGAGTTCCACTATGTCACCCTGGGTAGAGGGCTGTAGCATGACAGCTCACAGCAACCTCAATCTTCGGCTTAAGTAATTCTCTTGCCTCAGTCTCCCAGGTAACTGGGACTACAGGCCCCTGCCACAATACCAGGCTATTTTTTTGTTGCGGTTGCCATTGTTGTTTAGCTGGCCTGGGCCAGGCTCAAACCCACCAGCCTCAGTGTATGTGGCTGACGCCATAACCACTGTACAATGGGTGCCGAGCCACCTCTTTCCTTTTAAATATATATTTAAAATGATCTCAAGGGCAGCACCTGTGGCTCAGTGAGTAGGGTGTCAGCCCCATATACCAAGGGTGGTGGGTTCAAACCTGGTCCCACCCAAGCTACAACAAAAAATTAGCCAGGCGTTGTGGTGGGCACCTGTAGTCCCAGCTACTTGGGAGGCTGAGGCAGGAGAATTGCCTAAGCCCAGGAGTTGGAGGTTGCTGTGAGCTGTGATGCCACAGTACTCTACTGAGGGCAATAAAGTGAGATTCTGTCTCTAAAAAAAAATCAACAAACAAACAAACAAATGATCTCAAAAGTAAAAACAAACAAACAAACAAATGATCTCAAAAGTAAATAGCCATGTTTGAAAGACTTTGTGCTGATCTTTGTTAGCATACTCAAAGAAACACATTATTGTTCACACATCTAAAGTAGACCAATAAATGAAAATGCTAAGTTCAGTAATCGAGATACATAAGCCAGAAATAGAAACAAACTACAAATCAGACATTGTGAAAGCAAATAATAAATTTCCTACAAATTATTTACCCTGCATATGAGAAAATACTCACATGACAAATGCACCTACATTGTAATTAGAGGGAGAAAACCAGGTAGACTGATAAAATTTCACCATTTGTCTCAGAGTACCCTTTCCTATGGCCTCTGAAAGCCTGAAGTAATTTGTGAGACAAAGATAACATCAGCAACTACACTATAGATTAACACTATGCCTCTTTATATTTTTCCAGAAGAAAATAATTTTTCCCCATGATGATAGCAGAAATAAAATACTGCTTTTCACCACTCTCTTTTTCACCACTCTCTTTTCACCTTTCCACATGAAGAGTTTTAATAATTTATAATTAAATAATTATACATTAAATTTAATGTTAATTAAATGTAAATTAAATAATTAATTTAATATATATTAATTAAATAATAAACAAATAATTAAATAAATTAAACACCACTCTCTTTTTACCTTTCCACATGAAGAGTTTTAATAATTTAACAAGAAAAATCTTTCTTGAGCTAGAAAAAAGGACAATTCTACTGAACACAATAATGTGGGTACTACTGGGAATGACTATTCTAAGAAAGACAGGCTATCTTAAGTTAAGAGATACTCTCTGTTATAACCACTGCCACTGAGGGGAGATAAGGGGAGAAGCAGAGAACAGTTTTCTCCAATCTTCCTGTTTCTACTATATTTTAAGAAAAAAAAGGCACAATAAAGTCAGATTTCAGCTTACACCATAGTGTTGTCACTAGTATTTAGACATTTAGACGTGCCTCACTATAAAGAACTAGACAATTGTATCAAACGTATTGAATAGTTTCAGATAGGGGAAAACAGGCAGTATAGAGCTATGATCTCTGGGAGAAAGAAAATAACAAAGGTGAGCCCCATAATTACCTTTGCTTTCTGCCTGGTGGCAACTTCTGCCCCAGCAACTTCTTGGCTGGGGCCCAAGGAGAGGGAGCCCAAACAGAACACTATGGCCCTGCTAGGTTGAGGAATAAATGAAGTTCAGGGAAACTGAGGCAGCTGGAATTGTAGGGCAGGTTACCCCAGAAAAGGGAGATTTGCAGAAAAATAACTTTAGAAACCTACAGAAGAGATCCTTTAAATCTCTGACTGAATACTAAGCGGTGCGAGTATAAAGTACAGCAAGGTGCATACACAGGGCTGGACAAAGAGAACTATAAAGGGAGAAAGCCACTGGAAAGGGTGAATATTAACAATTCCCAGAGCTCATGAAGGGCAAAGAGACATTTACAGGCCTCACTGAACACTCAAGGTATTCAGTAGTGACCTAAGAAAGGTCACACATCATAAGAGAGCTACACTAACCCTACAGAAAGTTGCTCCAGATCTACTTTAGCAAAGCTTAAAAACAAACCCCCAAATGATCAAGCTGCTCCATAAGAAATGTAACTGGTATCAAAACAAAATTCAGCATTTTTAATGGGAGACAATATCCAGACAATCACCAAGGTAATATTTACGATGTCCACCATCCAATATATATTGCTAGAGACATTTACAGAAACAGGAAAGTGTAATCCAAAGCCAGAAAAAAAAAAATCAGTCAATAAAAACAGACCTAGAAATGATAGATAACGATGAAATTAAGAGACAAAGTCATTACACCAGCAAGTATAAGAGTGTTCAATGACATAAAGGGAAATATAAATACGATGAGAAAAATGGCTAAAAAGAATAAAAATTGGAACTACTAGAACTGAAAAAAAAATCGGAACTGAGAAATATGATGGACAGATGGAATGGCATATGACGTACTGCAGAAGAACAGGTAAGTGAACACAGAATACAGCAATAAATGCTCCCCAAAGTGAAAGCCAGAAGACTGAAAACAGTGCCTCAGAGACTGTGGAAGCTCAGGAGTTCAAGATCAGCCTGAGCAAGAGCAAGACCCCATCTCTACTAAAAATAGAAAAACTAGCTGGGTGTGGCGGTGGGCGCCTGTAGTTCCAGCTACTCAGGAGGCTGAGGCAGGAAGAGCTTTTGAGTCCAAGAGACTAAGGCTGCTATGAGTTGTGATGATGCCATAGCATTCTACCCAGGGCAACAGAGTGGGACTCTGTCTCAAAAACCAAACAAACAAAAAACAAAAAAGAAACAAACAAACAAAAAATCAGCCAGAGAAAAATAACAAATTACACAGAGGAAAACAAAGTTAAGAAACACTACTCAACAGACATAATACAAGCCAGAAAAAAATAAAGTAACATCTTAAAAGTAATCCAAGAAATAAAAAGAATATTCCATCACCTGGAACTTTACATATGTTGAAAATACTCTTCAAAAATGAAGCAACATAAAGACCTTTCCAGATAAAGATAAGCCAAGAAAACTGCCAGCAGACTCGTACAAGAAATACAAAGTTCTTTAAGCTGAAGAAAATGATTCTGGATGGAAATCCAGACACAGAAGTAGAAACACAATATTATGCGGCTCTCACATTATATATGAAGTATTTATTTTATTTAAAGATAAACTGTGGCAAGTTAAAGAGGCATACTTTAAACCCCAACAACAATTAGTTAAGTAAAACAAAGAGGTATAGCAAAAAAGCCAATATAGAAGGCTAACTGGGTTCCAACCAGATATGCAATATACTCTGTTTGACTGCCATCAGCTAAGATTTTTCTTATGAGTAAGAGGTAAACTTCTACTGAAAGGCATAACAAGCATCAGTCCTTTTCATATTTCTTTTTACACAATCATTAATTATACAGTTTCTCCATGTATAAAAATTAAAAGTACCACATCAGAATACTGGCATTCCAGAAATTCAATAAATAGTGTTCTGCCAAAAAATGAATAGATTACCACATAGATGAAATATGAAAATTTTTACAAACAAAAATGACCATTTTTATGAGTCAGATCTGATAATATCGAAAGAATGGGAATCCTAAATTATAAATTAAGATTCAGAGGTATAAATCTTTTCTCAAAAGTATGAGTTAGAAACAGAACATAAATTAGTTCATTTCTAATACAATTCAAGATACTTTTAAAAATAGATTTCATTCCAGACAAGTCCTAACAGGAACAAATTGGCTCTATTTCTAAAATCCACACAAGAAACAAAGAGGTCTTCTCAGTGGTCTCTACATGGTTAAGTGACCCTGAAGGCTTATGTACTAGTCCGACGGACCCATGCTAAGGAGATTACTGGTCAGTCAAACAGAAGTCTTAAACTGAGAAAAGGTGCCTATCCTTTTATATATTAGTGTCCTAAAAGTTGCCCCTAACATTGCCATACAGAGAGAAAATGGAAAATTGCAGCTAAATATACCTTCATTTACAAACTGTTCATAAAAAATTTTACAAAGAGGTAGCCAACACATAGAGAATATTTTATAAATAATATATAAAATTTTGTAATGCATATTTTGTAAATAAAGTCACATTTAACTGCAATTTCCCACTGTAACTTTAGGGATGACTTTTGGAACACACTCTGTTTTGGCTAAACAAAAGCAAACAAAGAAAAAATTTACCTCAAATTTATAATATGTAACTTCAGTGATATTTGAAAGCTATTTTATTATATAAAATATTTTGTTTTTGAGAGCGTTACCAGCTGGTACCATTTTCCCAAAGACACAGCTGTTTTTTGTGACTGTCATTGCTAACTGTATGCAGTCCCACAGAGACAGAATACTTTAGGAGAAATGGCTCATTAACTTGAATCCACAAAGTCCACTCTCTTCAGTGAGTTCAGATTAAACCTGCAGACATGTAAGCTCCTAACAGAATTCCCCACACATTTACTTGTTCTTTTGCACTGCAGACTCACAGTGAAAACTTCATGCCCTATAAATGAATTGATATAAAGGATGGTAGTAGAAGTACATCTTCAAAACTTCTAAATTATAGTGCTATTTTATAAAGTAGAAACCTCTGAATAAGGAATTCTCATGCAATATGAATAAATGACTTAGAATTTTGCAGAGACTAGTTTGGATAATAAAGCTCAATTTTAAAATGTAGAAAATGTACAATGGTTTATTAGACAATTTCCAATAACAACTCTAAGATGAAACTGACCATATAGACCTGTAAGAATAAAATGAGATAATATAAGACAGGGTCAAAAAAAGAAAACTAGATTTTTAAGCATAAATTTTTAAAATCAGTAAATCATCTTTACAAATTATGTGGAAAAGGTTAAAACAAAATACACATAGGTCATCGGATGCAGATACATATTGTATACATCTATACACAAGCATATCATGGAATGACAATCACAGTAATTTGAGCAATTGAAACTCTCAGAAGTTTTGGTGGGAATAGAAACCTGGTATGGCCACTATCAAAAACAGGATAGAGGTCTTCAGAAAATTAAAAATTACCATACCATCCAAGAATCCTACTTCTGACCTTATATCCAAAAGAATTCAAATCAGAATCTCAAAGAGATGTCTGCACGTCCATATTCCCTGCAGCATTATTCACAGTAGCGAAGATGGAGTGAACCCAAGGATCCACCAATGGCTTCAATGGATGAAGAAAAGGTGGCATATAGGTAGAATGGAATATTATTTAGGCTTAAAGAAGAAGGGAATCCCATCATATGTGACAACATGGAGGGACCTAAAGAACATTATGGCAAGTGAAACAAGCCAGGCCGAGAAGGACAAGGGAGGGATCAAAAATAACCAAACTCACAGAAACAGAGTAAAACGGTAGCAGCCAGGGTACAGGGTAGAAAAACATGGGAAATTACTATTCCAAGTTGATTCCTGAACAAGACAGGTTGGAACTGTATGGGTCCACTCAGATATGGACTTGTTTCAATAAATACATTGGAAAAAATTTTTGGAGATTTGTGACAATTTGAAAAAACAGATGAACCTTGGAGCCTAGAAATAGTAAAAAAATTAAGGAAAAGTTAGGCATGGCATGAATGCATAAAATATATGTAAATACTAGCCTCTTGCATCACCACCACAAAATGTAAACAATATGTTATAAAAAGTAAAATTTTATCAAAACTTATACATATAAACACAGACCAGACAACATGCTACAGCAGTACAGAGAAATGGAAATAAACATAAAAATACAGTATTATATCATAAGTGCATTAAATTTTCTGTGGTATATACTGTACTACTGTAATAATTTTGTAGCCACCTCCCACTGCTATTGGAATAAGCTCAAGTGCTGGGAGTACCTGCTTAAAACACTGTGTGATACTAATCATCTCTGAGCAGTTCCTTCCTCCAAAATTTACTGTAATTTTGTATCACAGTAAAAGGGATCTCTCTAGGTTCTCCCTAATTTTTCATTATGTTTAGTGCAATACTATAAACCTTGAATAGCACTGGTGCCACCAGTAATGCTAGAAATGCTCCCCCAAAGCAGAGGAAAGTCATGACATGACAAGAAGTTGAACTGGGTGATGTGCAGTGCAGACTGCAGTCTGTGGCTGCACCTGCCCACTATTTCCAACAGATGATATCAGTTGACAGCACCTTCTCTTCCTTACTATTTTCTTAGCATTTTCTTCTCTGTAGTTTACTTTAGAGAGAATACAGCATATAATACATGTAACACATAGGTGTTGACACTGTTCATGCTATTAGTAAGGCTTCCAGTCAACAGTAGCTAACTTTTGGGGAGTCAAAAGTTATAGGTGGATTTTTGACTATATAAGGGTCAACTCCCTAACCCTATAGCTCTTTAAGAGTAGAGTGTAGTGAGGGGGCGGAGCCAAGATGGCAGACTGCAGCCAGCTTTTTACAGAAGTTCCCGTCCAGAAGGAGGCTTAAAGGACAGAAGTCTAGCAAGTTAACTGATGGTTTGGAGCAGAGCTAAGACAGAAGATTGTAGAGTGCACTTCAACTTTCCTGAGGCGAGCTGTGACCTCAAAAATACAACCAAAAGGTACAAAATCCACCACCAAGCGAATGGGAGTCCTCTCCCCCACAACAAGGGCTCGTAGTTTACTCCATCCAAACAAGCGAGCAGAGTTCAAACTTCCTCCCACTCTATCCCACTGGAGAGACCCCCTAAAAACTGGACCGCCTACCCCCGCTGGCGTGCCACGGCACCCTCTGGCCAGGCATAAAACTGTAAAACTGTATAAAACTGTATATATTCCCCACCTACAACGCTGAATTCCGAGGAGTCCCCACCCACTCACTCCGAGGTCTGGAGGTTTGTTACCTATGGAATCCAGATTCTTGGGCATCTCCTTGGGAGAGTTGGAGGGGGAAAGGGCTGGTGCTGTTCTGTGCTGACTGTGGTACAGGCATGAGGAAAGGAAGGTCGGCTCAGGGAACGTCAATACAGCAATAGTGGCGTCCTGAGCTGCAAACTGATGCCATTCCAGCCCCGTCTCTGGGCAAACAGAGGTTCGGGACAGCAGCCGCACGTAAAACGCAGAGAACTTTTATAAGTGGAGCACCAACCCTCAGGGTGTAATCCCCCTCAGACAAAGGCAGTGGGCGGGCAGAGGCTAGAATTGACACCTGTGTGTAAATTACTATTTGTCTGATGCCCAGAGCTGAATGCAAGGACTTGCAGAGAAACCTAGCTGGACAGAAGCCTAATTTAAAAAACGCAAGGGCCCCCTGCCAAACTCAGATTTCTGGCTGATTTTGCCAGTCGTAAATCACAGGAGCAGTGGCCTACTGGAGTGAATAGGGCCACAGACCTGGGGGATTACGAGTGATTGGGTGCAAGGTGGGGAAGGAGGTATTAACCTTCCCAGACTAACCCATTTGCCGGGTGGGTCCCTTCGCCCTCACAGAGCACTGGAGCAAGTTATATCTGAGCTGCAAGCAGACCCCTCTTATCTAGCTCCCAGAGACATTTGAGCTCTTCCACCTGAAATGGGTGCTGACTGGAACAACTGATTTGGACCCCTTAAACCTGGCACACCACCCAAGGACTATTCAAAGGGGCACCCCAGGTGGATGGTTGAGGGAAGGTTTGAACTATATAAAAGTGTATATATTCCCCACCTGCAACATTGAACTCTGAGGATTCTCCACCCACTCAATCCGAGGTTTGGAGGTTTGGAGTCCAGATTCTTCGGCATCTCCTTGAGAGAAGTGGAGGGGGAAAGGGCTGGTGCTGTTCTGTGCTGTACTATGGTACAGATATGAGAAGAACAAACAGAAGTTCAGGACAGCAGCCACAGGTAAAACGCAGAGAACTTTCATAAGTGGAGCACCAACCCTCAGGGTGTAATCTCCCTCAGACAAAGGCAGTGGGCGGGCAGAGGCTAGAAATGACACCTGTGTGTAAATTGCTATTTGTCTGCTGCCCAGAGCTGAATGCAAGGACTTGCAGAGAAACCTAGCTGGACAGAAGCCCAATTTAAAAACGCAAGGCCCCCCTACCAAACTCAGGTTCCTGGCTGATTTTGCCACTCGTAAATCCCGGGAGCAGTGGCCTACTAAAGTGAATAGGGCTACAGACCTGAGGGATTACGAGTGACTGGGTACAAGGTGGGGAAGGAGGTATTAACCTTCCCAGACTAACCCATTTGCTGGGTGGGTCCGTTTGCCCTCACGGAGAGGGGCAGGCCCAAAACTGCTTGCTAGAGTCGCACACCTCACGGGCAGCAGAGGTGATCCCTGCCCCAGGCTGCAGCTCTGGGCAGGCCTAGAATTGCTTGCTAGTGCCACAGGCAACCCATGGGCAGTGGCAGAGGAGTCCTCCATTCCAGGTAGACCCACAACAGCTTGCTAGAGACACGCATACCCCATGGGGGCAAGGGGACGAGTTCCCTGCTCCAGCCACCCAAGCTGGGTGGGCCTAGAACTGCTTGCTAAAGCCACATGCACCCTGCAGGTGGTGGTGGAGGGGTCTACCATTCTGGGCGGACCCAGAACTGTTTGCTAGAGCCACGTATGGCCCACGGAAGGAAGTGGGGGAGTTCCCCACTCCAGGCTCCTGCAATGGGAGGGCACAGATCGGCTTGCTAGTGCCTTATGCATCCAATGGGCGATGGTCAAGGAGTCCTCTGCTCCCTCCCAGCTACTCTGGTGGGGCTGAATTATGACTGATCTGGTTGCTCGCGTACCCTGTGCTACCGCTGCCATTCCCCCACCACCTGGCTGCTCCAGGGTCCTGAACTAGGACTGATCTAGCTACTACAGTTCCCCTGTTCCACCAGTTGCCCTGGAGGAGCCGAACTAGGACTGATCCGACTGCTGCCAGTCTCCTGCCCCCTTTCCCCCCGTCACCCCGACAGGCTGAATGAGGTCTAATCCGGCCACACACACTCCCATGCAGCTGCTACCGTTCCACTGCACCCTGGTTGCCCCAGCACACGAGAACTGGGAGAAGACAACAGACACAATCGGCCTGTCTCCCTGGGCAACCAAAAGAAGCCACCAACTGAATGGTTCTGATAAGGCCTCCAAACAAGGTAAACTCAGTATGGGGCGGAATCAGCGGAAAAACTCTGGCAACTCGAATAACCAGAGTAGATCAACTCCTCCAAGGGAAAATGGGGCAGACACAATTGAAGACCCCATCCACAAGCAAATGGCTGCGATGTCAGAAATCGAGTTCAGAATGTGGATAGCAAATAAGATTAACAGAATGGAAGAAAAGAAGGAATTAGGGGCTCAAGAAATTATTCAAAAGATATCACAAGAAATTATTCAAAAGATGTATCAAGAACTCAACGATTTCAAAGATAAAATGATCAAAGATTTTGAAACACTGAGACAAGAGGTTGCAGCCCTCAACAATCTGAAAGACATGGCCTCCGTAACAGAGTGCAACAGGCAGAAGAAAGGATCTCTGACTCTGAAGACAAAGCTTTTGAAGAAGCCCAGGGGCGCAAAAATGAAAAGAAATGGAGAGTAAAAACAGATTTCACTCTCAGAGAACTCTCGGATAATTCGAAGAAAACTAATATTTGCCTTATAGGAATTCCTGAAGGTGATGAAGTTGCTTCACAAAACGCAGAGGCTCTTCTTCAGGAAATTATGAAAGAGAACTTTCCAGACACATGCCAAGAGATTCTGAAATTCAGATAGCAGATAGTTTCAGAACCCCAGCACGACAAAACCCAAACAAGACATCCGCCAGACACATAATAATTAACTTCACAAAAGTTAAGATGAAAGAGAAAATTCTGAAAGCAGTTAGATGGAAGAAAACCATAATCTACAAGGGGAAGAGTATTAGGATGACTGCAGATCTCTCAGCTGAAACCTTTCAGGCTAGAAGAGGATGGTCATCGAATTTTAATCTCCTAAAACAAAATAACTTTCAACCCAG
>NW_003852412.1:27346842-27352020 GCF_000181295.1 Otolemur garnettii
CTAAGAGCAGAATGTGAACATTTTAAAATAATAACTAAGAAAATGACACAAAGGCTATGTTAACCAGTTTGATGGAAGTGTTTCAGATTGTGTGTGAAAACCCCACACTGTACCCCAGAAGTGCATTAATGTACATAGTTACCATTCAAAAAAAAAGAGTAGAGTGTAGTTTCAGTTATACAAGATGAACATGTCCTAAAGAACTGCTGGATCACATGTGTCTATAATAATATTTTTATTATTATAGTTAATAATACTGTGTTGGGCACTGAAAAATTTATCAAGACAAGAAATCTCCTGTTAAATGTTCTTACCACAGTCAGAAATATGTATCAATAAAGAGAAATTTAAAATAACAACAAAAACAGAGAAATGTATAGATATTATTATAAATATCGATAAATAAAATTTCATAGCCCTGTCTCAAATCATCACAAACACAAAAGAAAAAGTCCAGACACTAAAAGAAACTTCTGGCAAAGTACCATCTTGGGTATGCAGTGATTTGTAGAAGAAGTCACAGACGCTGTGGCCTCTTCTTCATTATCTTCCAAATACTTTACCCTAAATAGAAACACAGAGCTTGATGATTATCAAACGTGTACAGACTAAGTCTCTGCTGACTGCAAGAATATTTATTATTTTCCAAAACTGTCAGCCAACAATGCTTTTGAAAGTACTCTGAAATTATCACTAATTAGGAAGGATTGGAAAGTTTTGATCCAATAACAAATATATCTAAATGTCTATATCTACACACACCCCACCCCACCCCCATCCCACGCACACAAGCGCACAGAAACAGACATCCATACATACACTGTCTGGGCATTAAACAGATATTCTGTCAATACAAAAAATAAATTAATACTTGTTTCTCTACAGACAAACACTACCTTTGAAGTTCATACAGTAAATACTGACAAATATCACTATGACATCATGAGAACAATACACCGGAGACTTTTTCACTCTTATGGGCAGTGCACTGTTTACTGACTTCAAGTTTGTGTGAGACACAAATAGTTAGAGTTTTTGACTGATCTGAGGGACTGGTCAGTGCACTGAATTGTCCCAAATAAACCATCACTGGCTTGCAAATCCAAGTCAGACTTATTGCCCTGACCCCTACAACATCTCAAAAATCATCCTGCATTTCAGGCAACTACTTCAACTTTCTATAACTGTTGACTTCCAATGTTAGAGACTACCTTAAGACACTACAAACAAACTGCTATCCTAAAGTTAGGTATTTCCATTTCACTAATCTTTTTGTTCAAACAACTGATGCCTTGAAAATGTTACCATTTACAAAAACATAAATCTGTAGTTACTTGGTAGGAAACAATTATGAATTCTGACATACATAGTAATGTCCTGTCTGAAGGGAAAACAAAAATAATTCTTAATCCTCCACTTTAAGTCTTTGCTCTGATTATAGCAATGAATATGGCATTGCTCAGTGTGAAGCCTAACTCCTGCCCTCTGCCACATAGTTGGCTCAATCAACAAATACTTACTGAGAAGCTGGGATATGACAGCCATTGATCCAGGCACCAGGAAAAAGAAGAGAATAGATAGACAGGTATCTGCTCTCAGGAGAAAGGTCTTTAAAAGCAAACAAATGAATTGGAAAGCTCATCATCTTACAGACTACATAATTCCTGACCAAGAATTCCCACCTTTACTTTCTGTGTGCCAGGTGAGTCTGCCAGCTGTTTTTACTCCCAGTTGTCAATATGCTATAATTTTCTTTAATATTTCCACCATATCACCATCACTAAACATAAGTTGTTTGAGCATTTTTTGTCAGCTAAACTAGGTTTTAATAAACAAATAATTCATCCATGCACTGGCTGTAACCCTCCATTGACTGTACCATTAACACAGTACCTGAGACAACCATTCCAGGAGCTGGAAGGGAAGAGTACCGATGAGTACTGAATACCTTTTCCAAGCTCCGCAGTAGAGCTCCAACTAGTTACTCTGTATTTATTCAGATATTTCAGGACCATAGGCAAAGTCAGATATTATACATAATCTTTTCACAAAATACAGTCTATATACTTTTTATCAATCAAAACCCACATTTCCTCTTAGGTTTCAGAAACCTAATACCTGTAAACATTTTCACAAGACTGGTCTTCCTTCCTTGCTTTAACTCCTAGAAAAGATTACTCCTGTAAAAAGGAGTTCAAATGCGAGGTGGAGACTATGGCTCAAAGGAGCAGGGCACCAGCCCCATATGCCAGAGGTGGTGGGTTCAAACTCAGCCCCGGCCAAAAACTGCAAAAAAAAAAAGGAGTTCAAATGCTTTTAAAAGATATGACTTCCAAATTCAAGATTTGATAACATCATATAATCAATTACCCTCTGTCTCAGATGATATCATCTATAAGCCAAACACAACTTTCTATACTATTAAACATTTCAAAATCATAAACTTACAATCATAAACTTATAGTTGGCATTCTATCCAACTTTGAGTACTGCTCTACTGACACTCTAGTACTCATTTTGAATAAATTAACTTGTAGAATTCTTTCTAAATTCCTTATCACAGTACAAAATAATCAAAATGCCACTGCTGTGACCAAAGAGTTCACAATGTCTAAAACATTCCCAGTAGTGTATGTGTCTACCAAGGGTGCCAAAAAAAGGTATACATATTTTAAGAAAGGAAAAAACTATTAAAATTGTAATGCTCAAGTCACATTTGAGTTATGCAATTATTCGACGTGCTCAATATGACTGATACTCATCTTTTGTTACTGGTACAGATTGAGTACTACAATCTGAATACAGTTTTTCCCTGTCTTAAAAATGTGTATGCATTTTTGTCACCATCCATGTCTACACATACACACACAAGAACATGGATGGATATGTGTGGGTATGTGATTACACCCACAAAGGAAAAACAGGGTCAAGGAACAACTTGTGAAGTCTCTCCTGTAAAAATCAGAATGAGACTGACAAATTCATGAAGAGGAATAAAATAAAGAGCGTAATGAGGAGGCCCATCTGCCCGTGACACAATAGCCAAACATGATTTTTTAGTCTCTTTTTCCTTTAAAAAATCTTCTTAAAACCTAGAGAATACTGAGAAGTGGAATAGAGGTGGTATCAATTAGCATGCACTTTGGAAGTCAAACAAATAGTTTTTCTTTATAGGTAACAGTAGAATTTAGCCTAATTTTCATTTCCATTATTTCCAGAATCCTAATCAACTTTGAGAAATCAAAAAAGGAAATAGAAAGATATACAAACTTAGGATATATCTATCCTCCTTCTGGTTCATACAAGATATATTTATAAAATATTTGTATATAAAAATAAACTACATATATTACAAACTATGTTTTATGCAAAATATATTTTGCATTAAATATCTACCTGAATAAAGAATTTTTTCTAGAGCAAAAAAGATGATAAAGGTTTAGTACAAAAGGACATTGGCTCAGAACAACATACCAGATGAACATAAAAGGTTAATTTTAATAATCAAATTCATAATTCATCTAATCTAGGAAATGCCAAGAATAGTTTAAAGAGATATTCCATTTAACATGAACTAATGCACCAACTGTCAGTAATAGTGAGGAGAACTAAATGATTCTGAAATACAATATGCTTGTGTTTAATGACATCAATAGACATGTAGGAAATTCACAATCGATTATTTGCCCAGTTACTGTAATGTGTATAAAACTATTACTAGGCTATAAATCCTATTCTACTTTTACAACTGACCAAGATCCAAGAAGGGAAAAAAAATAGCAAGAAACATATTATTCTTTTCTTAGACAGGTACATTTCAGTGCAAATACAATTTCAAGAATGTTATGCTTTTGTTTCTGGCACAGAAAAGCATCTCTAAGCATTATTCATATTATTTCTCTCCCCTAAAGTTAACATACTTTAATGCCATATGGGCACAAATTTACTTCTGTTCATTTAAACTTGTAATTAAACTTTATAACATAGAAAACTGCTAAAGTAAAATAATCTCATTCCACTGAAAGGCATTTTTTTTTTCTAAAATAACATGGGTGATGTGCCAAATGGCTGGGGTGGTAGCTCATTATACCTTCAGAGAGAATCCAAGTTTGAAGCTTATCTTGGGTTCTCACACGTAGCAGCAAAACCTTGGAGTATTATCAAAGGTTAGAAAGGGCAGATCAGATGTCTGCACTGAGCGAATCCATTCAGAGGGGCTTCAGTTGTTCAGTAATCTAATGAACAAAGCATTGGAAATCTATTGATCCATACATCCTATTGTGACTTTATTAAACAGCAAAGCCCTTGAATCTAAAATACTCAAACCACTTAAAAAAAAAAAAAAAAAAGCAGCAGCAGCAGCCCTGGTGCTGTCCAGAAAAATGTTCCTTTTCTTTTAAGTCTATTTTTTAAGAGCAATTTTAGTAGGTTCACAGCAAAATTGACAGGAAGGTACAGAGATTTCCCATGTACCCCCTGTTTCCCCTCATTATTCCCCTCATTAAGTGCACTGACTGCAACTTAAGAACCTACACTGACATGATAGTCACCTCAAGTCCATAGTCACCTTCGGGTTTACTCTTGGTGTTGTGTATTAGATGGACTTGGATGAACGTGTGATGACATGTACCCATCATTATAGAACCATATGACATATGGTAGTCACCCAAAGCCCGTAGTTACCTTCGGGTTTACTCTTGGTGTTGTGTATTAGATGGACTTGGATGAACGTGTGATGACATGTACCCATGGTTATAGAACCTACACTGACATATGACAGTCACCCAAAGTCTGTAGTTACCTTCGGGTTTACTCTTGGTGTTGTGTATTAGATGGACTTAGACAAACGTGTGATGACATGTATCCATCATTACAGAACCTACACTGACATATGACAGTTACCCAAAGCCCATAGTTACCTTCGGGTTTACTCTTGGTGTTGTGTATTAGATGGAATTGGATGGATGTGTGATGACATGTACCCATCGTTAAGGAAACTACACTGACATATGACAGTCACCCAAAGTCCGTAGTTACCTTCGGGTTTACTCTTGGTGTTGCATATTACATGGACTTGGATGAACGTGTGATGACATGTATCCATTATTACAGAACCTACACTGACATATGGTAGTCACCCAAAGCCCGTAGTTACCTTCGGGTTTACTCTTGGTGTTG
>NW_003852412.1:27352695-27437344 GCF_000181295.1 Otolemur garnettii
CTTGGTGTTGTGTATTAGATGGACTCAGACAAACATGTGATGACGTGTACCCATCATTACAGAACCTACATTGACATGATAGTCACCCAAAGCCCATGATTATCTTCGGGTTGACTCTTGGTGTTGTACATTAGATGGACTTAGACAAACGTGTGATGACATGTATCTATCATTATAGCATCATACAGGGTGCTTTCACTCCCTAAAAACATGCTGTGCCTATTGACTCCTCTCCATCCCAGTCCCTATCAAACACCCATTTTACTCTTACCACAGCTTTGTCTTTTCTATAATATCATATAATTGGAATCATACAGTATGTAGCCTTTTTAGTTAGACTTTTTTCCCCACTTAGCTCATTTTCTTTCAACACTGAATAATATTCCTTAGTCTGGATGACCCTCAGTTTATCCATTCACACAATGAAGAACATTTTAGATGCTTCTAATTTTGGCAATTATAAAGCTGCTACAATAAATAAAGATGCCATCAACATCCACATGCAGAACCTTGTGTGGACATAAGGTCTCATCTCCTTTGGTTAAATACCAAAGAATATGATTACTGGATTGTACGGTAGGACCTTGTTAAGTGAGGCAAACTACTTGGCCAATGTGGCTGAACCATTTTGCATTCCCACAAGCAATGAATGAGAGTTCCAATTGCTCCAAGTCCTGGCCAGCATTTGGTACTGTCACAGCTTTGGATTTGGAGCATTCTAATAGATATAAAGTAGTATCTTGCTGTTGTCTCAATTTGTATTTCCCTGATGACATGACATGGAGTATCTTTTCATACACTTAGTTGCCATTTGTATATCCTGTTTGGTGAGGTGTATGTTAAAACCTTTGGCTCACTGGCTTATTTTTAAAATGAATTGTTACTGTTGAATAATTTTAAGAGTTTTTTGTTATTTTTGATAACAGTTCCTTTTTTTTTCTTTTTTTCCTTTTCAAGAGACAAGGTCCTACTCTGTAACCCAAGCTAGAGGGCAAATGGCACAATCACAGCTCACTGTAACCTCTAATCCCTGGGCTCAAGCAACCCTCCTGCCTCAGCCTCCTGAGTAGCTAGGACTGCAGGCACTCATCATGCCTGGCATAGATAGATAGATAGATAGATAGATAGATAGATAGATAGACAGATAGATAGATATAAAGATAGATAGATATAGATAGATATTTAAAGCTTTATATATATAAAGACAACTTCTCACTATGCTGTCCAGGCTGGTCTCAAACTCCTGGGCTCAAATGATCCTACCATCTCAGCCTCCCAAAGTGCTGGAATTACAGGAGTGTGCCACCGTACCTGGCCCTAGATAACAATTCTTTATCAAATGTATCTTTTACAAATATTTTTTCCCAGATTATGACATGCCTTCTCATTCTTGGGACATGACTTTTGCCAAACAGAAGTTTTTAATTTTAATAATGTCCAGAGTTTCTATTCTTTCTTTCATGGATCATATCTTTGGCTTTGTATCTAAAAGGTCAACACCCTTTGCAAGGTCATATGGATTTTTCCTCTATAGTATTATCTTCTAGAAGTTTCATAGTTTTGCATTTTACACTTAAGCCTATGATATATTTTGAGTTAACTTTTGTGAAAGGTATAAAGTCAAGACTAAATTCATGTTTTTGCACGTGGATGTTCAGTTGTTCTAGTAACATTTATTAAAAAGACTATAACTGTACCATTGTATTGCTACTTTGTCAAAGATCAGTTGACCATTTTTATGTGGGTCTATCTCTGGGACTTTTTCCTCCCTATATAAAGTTCAGAATTAGTATGTTGATATCCACACAATAACTTGCTGGGACTTTGATTGGGATTAAGGTTTGATCTACAGATTAAGTTGGGAAGAACCAAAATGTTCACAATATTTGAATATTCCTATCCATGAACACAGAGTATCTCTCTATTTAGTTCTTTGAATGTTTAAGAAAAGTTTTGCAGTTTTCCCCATATAGATCTTACCAAATTTTAAAAATTTTACACTTACGTATTTAACTAGAGAGGTATGCTAATATAAATGGCATTGTATTTTAAACTTTAAATTCCACTTGTTCATGCTCATATATAGGAAAGTGATTGACTTATATTAACCTTGTTTCCTGCAACCTTGCTATAACTGTTTTAGTTTCAAGAGGCTTTTTGTGGATTCTTTCGGATTTTCTACACAGATGATATCATCTGTAAATAAAGACAGTTTTAGTTCTTCCTTCTCAATTTGTATACCTTTTATTTACCTTTCTTCTTTTATTGCATTAGCTAGTATTAGGTTGAAAAGAGGTGAATGAGGATATCTTTGCCTTGTTTCTAATCTTAGTAGGAAAGCTTCAAGTTTCTCACTATTAAGTAGACTGTTAGCTGTAGGTTTCTGCTAGGTATTCTTATGAAATTGAGGAAGTTCCCCTCTATTTCTAATTTACTAATAGTGTTTAACATGAATGCGTATAAGACTTTGTCAAGTGCCTCTTCAGCATCTACTGTTATGATTAGGTGGGGTTTTTTCTTTAGCATATTGATGTGATAGATTACATTAATTGATTTTTGAGTGTTAAATCAGCCTTGTACATCTGAGATAAATCCCAATTGGTCATCATATATAATTCTTTTTATACACTGTTGGATTCACTTTGCTAATATTTTGTCAAGACATTTTGCATCTATATTCATAAGAGACATTGATATGCAGTTTTCTATTCTTATAATGTTTTAGGTTTTGGTAGTTGGGTAATAATAACTTCATACAATGAATTGGGAGTATCCCTTCTGCTTCTATACTCTGAAAGAGATTGCAGACAATTGGTATAATTTCTTCTTTAAAGGTTTGATACAATTCACCATTAAACCCATTTATGCCTAGCGCTTTCTGTTTTAGAAAAAAGATATAAATTATTGATTCAATCTATGTAATAGATAGCTGCCTATTCAGATTGATGTTTTTCTCTTGCATTGATTTTGGCAGATTGCCTCTTCTATGAAATTGTTCTATTTCATCTAGGTTACAAAATTTGTCAGTACAGAACAGGGTTCCAATATGATTCTTTTAATATCCATGGGCTCTGTAATGATGTTCTCTCTTTAATTTCTAAAATTAGTAATTTGTGCCCTCTCCTTTTTTTTCTTAGTTAGCCTGTCTAGAGCTTTGTCAGTCATATTCATTTTTTCAAGGAACCAGATTTTAGTGATTTTTCTCTATTTGATTTACTATTTTCAAACCATTCGTGTCTCCTCTATTATTATTTCTTTTCTTCTGACTTCACATTTAATTTGCTATTCTTTTCCTAGTTTCTTAGGGTAGAAATTTAGATTGTTAACTTTAGACATTTCTTCTTTTCACATATATATGCATTCAATGCTGTATGCTTCCCTCTAAGTACTGTTTACAATGCATTCCACAAATTTCGGTAAGTTATATTTTCATTTTGTTTAAAATATTTTTAAAATTTATCTTGAGATTTATTCCTTGACTCATGTGTTATACAGAAGTGTGTTGCTTCATCTCAAACACATTCTGAGAATTTCTAATTATCTTTCTTACTGATTTTTAATTTAACTCTATTGTAGTCTAATAGTACACACCGCTATGGCTTCTATTCTTTTAAATTTGTTACATATGTTTTATGATCTAGAATATGATCTATCTTGGTAAATGTTTCAGTGATCTTGAGAAGAATGCATATTCTCCCCTATAAATGTCCTATTAATTGCTGTTGTGTTCAACAATGTTCTTATTGATTTTCTGCCCACTGGATCTGCCTGTTTCTGATAGAGGGGTGCAGAAGTCTCTGATTCATCTATTTGTCCTTGCAGTCCTATCTGGTTTTGCCTTGTGCAATTTGACACTCCACTGTTAAGCGCATGTATATTAAAGATTGTTATGTCCCCTTAGAAAACTGACACCTTAAACATATGTAATAGCCCACTTTATTCCTGATAAATTTCTTAACTTTAAAGCTTACTTTCTCTCAAATTAATATAGCTATCCTTGCCTTTTGATTCTTAATATATATTACTCCATCCATTTGTTTTTAATCTAAAAGTATGTATCTTTACATTTAGAATGTATTTCTTGTATACAGACAGCCTTCTTTTTTTAAAATCAATTCTATGAATCTCTTTTTATTGGTGCATTCAGAACACTGACATTAAAAATAATTAGTACAGAGCTGGAATGATATCTAATATATTTACAATAGTTTTCTATTTGTTATACTGTTCTTTGTTCCTATTTTTATCTTTTATTATCTTTTTAATTGAGCATTTATATGACTCAATTTCTCTCTCCCTTCTTAGTATATCAGTTATACCTCCTTTTCTTTTTTTGCAGTTTGCAATATACATTTGCAATTAATTCCAGTCCATGTTCAAATAATACTACAGTGTGTGTTGAGTACTGTGTGAACCTTATGATAAGTAATCTTAATTCCCTCTCATCCCTTGTATCACTGCTGTCATTTTTATATATAAGCATATTCATAAAATATATATGTAAGCATATACAGTTGAATGTATTTTTGCTATAACTACTATGAACAAATTATCTGTTAGATAAATTAATAATAACAAGTTTTTATTTTTACCTTCACTTCTTTCCTCTTTGATGCTTTTCCTTTCTGTATGTAGATATGAGTTTCTGACCTTATGAGTTAGTTTCCTTCTAAGTTTTTTCTTTTAACATTTCTTGCAAGACAAGTCTATTAGCAAAAAAATCCCTTATTTTATATTTGTCTGAGGAACTCTACTTCTCCTTTACTTCTAAATTTCACAAAATACTGAATTCGAGATTGTATACTTATTTTACTTCACTTTCTCCTTGCTTATATTTCTGAGAAGTTGGATATAACTGTTATCTATAGGTAATGTGTTCCCTCCTCATCCCCCAGCTTCCTTCAGGATGTTTTCATTATCTTTCATTATTTGTAGTTTGGGAATGATATGCCTAGGTACAAGAGCTTTGGGGGCATTTATTCTGTTCTATATTTATAGAGGTTCCTCATGACAATTTGTGGGCATTTCCTGTCATTTTTTAAAGTTTATTTTTATTGGGATAAAACATATAACTTAACCATCTTTATTATTTTTAATTGTACATTTCAGTGGCAATAAATACATTTAAATTCCTTTTCCTTCTTCATTTCTCCTCCTCCCACTCCCTGCCTCTAGTAGATACCAATCTACTTTCTACCATCAGGAGATCCACTTTTTTACCTGTTACATTTAAGTGAGACGATGCAATATTTGTCGTGCTGTACTTGACTTATTTTCCTTTCAGTTCTACTTATATTGCTACAAATGACTGGATTTCACATTCTTTTTTATTTCTGAATGACATTCCATTGTGTTCATACATCACATTTTCTTTAACCACTGATCCATTCATAGACACTTATGTTGGTTCCATATTTTGGCTACATGAATACAGCTGCAATAGAGATGGGTGTTAAGATATCTCTTTAATCCCATTACTTTCCTTTTGGATATATACCCAATAGTGGAATTTCTGGATCATATGGTAATTCTATTTTTAATTTGTCGAGGAATGTCATCCAAACTGTTCTCCATAGCGGCTGTACTAATTTACGTTCTTATCAACAGTATTCAGGGTTACCTTTTCTCCACATCCTTGCCAGCATCTGTTCTTTGCTGTCATTTTGGTATGTCATTTTAATAAGATGATAACAAACTGTGGTTTTAATATTGCAGTCTGATGATCAATGATGTGAAGTATTTTTCCAGATACCTGTTGGGATTTTTATGTCTTCTTTTGAGAAATTATCTGTTCAAACATGTTGCCCATTTTTAAAGCTATCTGTCTACATATTTATTTATTGAGTTGTTTGTTCTGGTTACTAATGCCTTGTCACATAGAGTTTGTAAAGATTTTTCTCCCATTGTAAGTTTATGAGCTATTTCTTCCTTTAGTTGACTATTTCCTTTGCTTCACAGAAGCTTTTAAGCTTGATGTGAACCTGTTTGTCTATTTTTGCTTTGGTTGTCTGTACATTTGAAGTCTTAAACACACACACACACAAATCTTTGCCCACACCAATGTCCTGGTTTATTTCTCCCAATGTTATGTTTTCTTCTTGTCATTTCATACTTTAGGTTGTAGATTCAACTCTTTAATCCATTTTGATTTGATTTTTGTGTATGCTAAGAGATAAGAGTCTAGTTTTATTCTTCTGCATAAAGTTACCAGTTTTCCCAGAATCATTTATTGAAAAGAATGTCCTTTCCCCATTATAAGTTCTTGGTGCCTTTGCTGAAGTCCGTTATAAATACACGGATTTATATCTGGGTTCTCTATCTGTTCTATTGGTCTGTGTGTCTGTTTTTAATGTCAGTACCATGCTGTTTTCATTATGATAGCTTTATAGTAAATTTTGAAGTCAGACCTTATAATGTACCTCCAGCTTTGTACTTTTCACTCAGGATTGCTTTGTCTATGTGGATTTGTTTGTAGTTCCCAGAAAAATTTTATGATTTTGTTCTATTTCTGTGAAAAATATCATTAGTATTTTGATAGGAATTATAGTGAATCTATAAATTGCTTTGGGCGGTATTGTTATTTTAACAATATTATTTCTTTCAAACAATTAGCATGGAATATCTTTTCATTTTATTTGTTTCATATGAGTTTTATAGTTTTCCTTATATAAAGCTTTCACTTCTTTTGGGAGATTGATTCCTACGTATTTTATATTTTTTGTAGCTAATGTAAATGGGATTACTTTCTTAATTTCTTTTTCTGATTGTTTGCTCTTGGCATATATAAATGCTACTGCTATTCAAATGTTGATTTTTTTTATTCTATACTTTACTGAATTCATTTATCATTTTAAACAATTTCCTGGTGAAGACCTGAGATTTTTCTATGTATAAGATCAAGTAATTTGCGAACAAGGCTAATTTGACTTTTTCTTTTCCAGGCCAGATGCCCTTTATTTCGTTCTCTTGCCTAACTGGTCTGGCCAAGACTTCCAGTATTAGATTGAATAACAACAGTGAATGTGGGCATACTTACATTGTTCCAGTCTTTTCAGGAAAGGCCTTTAATTTTTCCCCATTCAGTATAATACTAGCTGTGGTTGTCACATAAAGCCTTTGCTATTTTGAGGTATATTCTTTCTATACCCATTTTAAGGGTGAGTATGGGTTGATAAGGGTTTTTATCATAAAGAGATATTGAATTATACATATCAAATGCTTTTTCAGCATCTATGAAATATCATATGGTTTTTGTTTTTGATTCTGTTAATGTGATGTATCTCACTTATTGATTTGCACATGTTGAACCATCCTTACATCCCTGATATGAATCTGCTTGATAATGGTGAATATAACTTTTAACATGTTGGTGAATTAAGTTTGCTAGTCTTTGTTGAGGGTTTTTGTATCTATGCTCATCAGTGATATCTGCCTGTAGTTTTCTGTCTTGTTGTATTCTTGTCTGATTTTATTATCAGGATAATACCAGGCAATTTCAACATGCATTATATAGCCACAGCAATCAAAAGTGAGTGGTACTGGTAGAATGACAAACATTAAAAGAATATAATAAAAAACTTGGAAGTAGACACACACATATATGCCAAACTGATTTTTGACAAAGGTGCAAGAACAATTCAATGGAGAAAAGACAGCTTTTCTAATAAATGGTACTGGAGCAATTAGGTATCTATAGACAAAATACTGAACCTCACCCTAAATCTGCCAACATGGATTTACATGTGAAATAAACTACAAAGCTTCTATTAAAAATTACAAGGAAATGATTGGGACCATGCAAAGTCTTTAGATTGGGCATCAAAAACGTGATCCATAAAAGAAATAATTGATAAATTGGGCTTAATCAAAATTAAAACTTTTGCTGTATGAAAGATTTGGTAATAGGATGAAAACGTAAGTTACAGGATGAGAGAACAGACAGTCAGTTCTCATTATTTAGTAGTTATGGTCTATCAATCCTTGATTACTACAGAATCAAGGAACAAGCCTCTAGTAACAATGTTTTTGTAACATTATGTAATCAATACATAATTGACAACATTTGTAACATTATGTAATCAATACACAATGTTGTTTTAGTTGTGTTTCTATTTAAAATTACCTTTTTTAATATGTATCATTGATTCTTTAACATTGAACACATGGTCTGCAATACCGTAACTCATGCCAGAACAAGGCTTATTTTTCACACATATTTTCTCCATAAGGCCTATCACCACCTTTTTCTAGATAGGAATACCAACCAGAACTTCAGTACTATATTTAGGGGCCACTTTAAACAGTGAAATCACCAACAAAAAGGGCAAAAATGTTGAAAACAGGGTACAAAACAGCCTGCCAAAGGAACATGTTCCAGTATGCGAGCTAAAGCACAAAGCAGAGCACCATCTCCATTAGGAATATGCAGTTTGGCAGAGTCACATTGTTTGCCTCTCAGTTCATATCTCTAAATGACTACAAAAGCCCAAGTGTATTGATTTGGGGATTTTGAAAAAAATTTAGTAAGAGGCATATTTGAAAAATGTGAGCATCTACTGTAATTATAAAGCATACATCTGAAAAAAATCAAGTGTCTGAAATACAAGTCCAGAAAGAACGACAACTGTAATCCTAGCACTCAAGGAGGCTTAAGTGGGAGAATCACTCGAGCTCAGGAATAAGAGACCAACCTGGGCAAGAGTGAGACCCTATCACTCTTGAAGAAAAATTAGGAGGCTGAGGCAGGAGGTTGACTTGAGCCCTGGAGTCTGAATCTGCAGTGAAGTATTATGACAACACTGCACTCTAGCCAGGGAAACACAGCAAAATTGCCTGAAACCAAAAAAAAACCTTTCAAAAATTTAACAGTCAAATACCCAAACAATCCAATTAGAAAATGGCCAAAAGACATTGAGCAACTACAATATGCAGGTGTCAAAGAAGCACATGAAAAGATGTTCACCATTATTAGCCATTAGGGAAACACAAATAAAACTACAATGAAATATTACTACACATTTATCAGAAAGACTAAAATAAGAAGAAAATAGTGACAATATCAAATGTTGCTGAGGGTGTAGTGAAACTGGATCACTCATACATTACCAGCAGGGATGTAAAATAGTACAGCCACTCTGGGAAACATTTTGACAGTTTCTAAACATGCAACTACCAAAGAATGCAGCAATTACACTCCTGGACATTTATCCCAGAGAAATACATACTTATCCTGATATGATAACCTGTGCACAGATGTTTATACCAGCTTTTTAATAATTTTCCCAAACTGGAAACAATGCAAAGGTCTCAGCTAGTGAATAGAATAACGATGATACATCCATAGATCAGCAAAAGAGGAACCAATACTAAACATTCTACAACCCCAATGAGTCCACAGAATTATGCTGAAGGAAAACAGCCAATCCCAAAAGCTTACAGACTCACTATAAAACTCCATTCACATAACATCACTGAAGAAAAAAATTAGAGAGTTTGAGAAAAGATTAATAATTGCCAGAGGTTGGGGAAGGTACAAAGCAGATGTCACTATAAAAGGGCAATATAAGAAACCCCTGTGGCAATGGAGGTGGTATGTCTTGACGGGACCTGTTTCAAGATTCTGGATACGGTATTATATGGTATATGGTATTATACTCTAAGTCTACAAGACACTTCTAGCACCAGGGAGATAGGATAATGGTCCAAGGTGTCTCCGCCCTGTTTCTTACTACTGTATGTGAATCTACAACTATCTCAGATTAGGAAGCTCAATGAAAGCAGTGAGGCCAGGCACAGTGATCTCAGCACTTGAGGCAGCTGCAGTGGGAGGATCACTTGAGTTGAAGGTTGCACTGAGCTATCAAATGCATCATGTCACTGCTCTCCAGCTCCAGGTAACAGAGTGTGACCTTGTCTCTTAGAAAAACAAAACAGAAATGCAGTGACATTTTCAACTATGCTAATCACTAAACTCTACTGTTTTCTTCTAGTAGAAATTTTTAAGTCACAGAACCCATATTCTTTATTTTACATTAAATAAATCTTTTTTTTTTGAGACAGAGCCTCAAGCTATCCCCCTGGGTAGAGTGCTGTGGCATCACAGCTCACAGCAACCTCCAACTCCTGGGCTCAAGCGAGTCTCCTGCCTCAGCCTCCCAAGTAGCTGGGACCACAGGCGCCCGCCACAACGCCCAACTATTTTTTGGTTGCAGCCGTCATTGTTGTTTGGCGGGCCAGGCTGGATTCGAACCCACCACCTTAGGTGTATGTGGCTGGTGCCTTAGCCACTTGAGCCACAGGCACCAAGCTGAAATAAATCTAATGTAAGTTAAAAGTTGAGTACAGGTTTAAAAGGTGAGTAGAAGGACATATTACATTAAAATAAAATAAAATGAGAAAAGAAATTGATTATACAATGAAAAGTTATTTTTAAACGTTCAAAGCAATAAAAGTAACCAAGTATTCATCACTGTTTCTTCCTCAATAGAAAATCAAAGAGTTATTTCAAAAGTGCAACTAAAATCAAGGATCATTTGGTTTGAGTACTAGTACAACATTAATCTACTTCTGAAGAATGTGACATCACAAATTTTATCCAATTAAACAAACACTATTTTCTATTTCTGGCTATAGTTTGGACCTCTAAAAGAATCACCTGACAAATGCATACCCCATTAAGAAAGAGACACTGAAATGATTCTCAAATCTATTTTTTTTCCAGAAGTGTCAAACAACCTATGCATCTTAGTTTGCGGCCAGTAAGTATCTTTATTTATTTGCAACATAGCACAGCCATATAAGTCATCAAGAAAAATTAATCCAGTTTACCCCAACTCTCAAGAACTATGAAGAACCCAAGATTTTAGTCTACTTGCAAGCTAACAATAGTATTACTATTTCAAGGATACTGGCAGAAGACACAAGCCTCATGAGTCTGAAACAAAAGACTTTGTTTTTCATGGCACCGCAAGTAATACGAGCATTTCTGTGTCATTGTGCTGTGCTGTTCCCATATGGATAACGCAATGGGTGCAGATGACACCTACATAGGCACAACTGCAGCAAAGAGAAACTTAAAATGTAAGTATTAATTAAATAACTGAAATTACTATTTTGTATAAAATACAAAACATCCATATTTTATTTTTTTCAAATGAAATATGCAAAGAAATTAAATATGTAGTATGAGCCTACACTCACACCACACAAAATCAAGTATTTATATTGGCCAGAATCTGTATAAAAAAAAAAAAAGGCATTTCTCTGCCACCTTTTATTCACTGGGGAGGTTGTAACTGCTTTAGAAGAGAATCTAACTTTAGAAGTCTGAGACATGAGCTGAAGAAATGGTAGGAGACGTGGATGAGAAATAATTCGGAATAAAGAGGGGATTAAACTTTCTAAGAATATTATCATAAAGGAAGCCAGGCAACATAGCTATACACAAGCTCACGACTTGCCAAAAGAAGTTGTTTGGTACTTCTCAAACTTTGATACATCCATATAGGTTCTCATTCAGCCAGGTCTAGGTGAAGCCTGAGAAGGGACATTTCTAATAAGTCGCCACACTCTGCCCCTACTGAGAAGGGACATTTCCAGTAAGTCACCACGCTCTGTCCATACTGAGAGGGGACATTTCTAGTAAGCCCCACACTCTGCCCCTACTGAGAGGGGACATTTCTAGTAAGCCGCACGTACTGAGAGGGAACATTTCTAGTAAGCCCCACGCTCTGTCGATACTGAGAGGGGACATTTCTAGTGAGCCGCACGCTCTGTCCGTACTGAGAGGGGACATTTCTAGTAAGTCGCCACACTCTGTCCGTACTGAGAGAGGACATTTCTAGTAAGCCCCACGCTCTGCCCCTACTGAGAGGGGACATTTCTAGTAAGCCGCACGCTCTGTCCATACTGCTTTGAGTACACACAGTTTAAATAGGAAGTGTTAGACTTTCACCAAGTGTCACATCACTGCCTATGCAAAACCTGGGGTGCATTATACTCTAAATTTATTCAACAGATAAAATTTTAAAATTTTCTGTTACATGAGCGTGTTAGTCATATATTCAATTTGTGGTTAATAATTAGAAGAAATTTTACTTTTAAATAAAGCCCAAGTGAATTGAGATGACTTTATGTTCTATACAATATATCCACACTTTTCTCCACACAAAAATATTTGTAGCATATTGGTCCTCAACACTATCTTAATGTAGTTCTTAATTATCTCCTGGTATATGATCTAAGTATAAAGGTAGTATTGGTTCCAACTTCAATTAACCAATTTAGCTCACAATGTGCTCTTCCTGCTGCTAGTATTAAGAATAAACCTAAATATATAATTCATTTCTTGGCACTTTTTAAAAGGTCTTTTGATAACATTTTAGCAATATGTAGGTTTCTGTACAAGTTCAAAGAATAAACTCATTTCAACAGGGTTGTGAAAACTTACATTTTGAGAATAAACTAATTTGGTTTCTGGAAAGAAATGTCAAGATCATGTATTAACTATTATGTCTCTCAAAATTAGACTTGTTTTTATAATCCTTAATCCCAAGAAATACGACTCTCAGAATAATAGAAAATGCATCTGTTCATATTTTTAAAGTTTGGATCTATTCTAAAATTATTTAGAGTATTAATAAAAGTATTCTATTCAGAATCAAGTGTTTACATACAAAAAATGTAATATTACAATTATAATACAGAAAAATCATTCATTTAAAAAAGAATAGCTATCATGTGCTTTCTTCAAAGTGAGAATAAATGAACAATATATCATTGGTTATGATATATGGAAATGTATGAATCATATTCATATATTTCATATATCAACATATGAAAAATATATTTCCTGCCTAAATTTAGAACATTTTCCTCACCTCTAAAGAGAAAGCCTACTTGTGAGCACCCATACCCCACTCTCCCCTGCACCTAACACACATCAATGACTAGTCTACTTTCTGTCTCTGTCCTTACCCAGTCTAGACATTCCACAATTGTAATCACATGATGCAACATGGGGCCTTTGGTGACTGCCTCCTTTCACTTAGCATCATGTTTTTTGGTTTCTCCACATACTGCCAAGTACTAATACTTTTATTACTTTGTACTACTAAATAATATGTCATCATATGCATATAGTATCTTTGTTTATCCATTCATCAGTTAATGGACATTTGGTTATTTCTACTTTTTAGTTATTATGAGTAACACTGCTATGAAAATCGTGTGTAAGTTTTTATACGGGCTTATGTTTCTAATTCTCTTAGGTAGCACCTACAATTGAAGTTTATGGGTCACATGGTAATTCTATGGTTCAACATACTGATGAACTGTCAGATTATTTTCCAAAGCAGCTTCACCACTTTATGTTCCCACTAATTAACAATCTGCCCATTTATTTCAGGCAGAAGGACCCAATTTCTCCACATCCTCACCAATCCTTGTTATTGCCTTATTTCATTACAGCCATGACAGGAGGCGTAAGTGGGATCCATTGTGGTTTTGCTTTGCATGTTCACAGACTACTGACGTTGAACACTTTTTGTATGACTATTCGTCATTTGTATACCCTCTATCCAGAAATGTCTATGTATACCTTTTGCCCATTTTTAATAATACCAATTTTCTTTAAAAGAGATTTTACTGTAAAATAACTTTTATATTTATCTACATATTTAACATTTCCCATGCTCATCATTCTTTTGTGTGGATCCAAATTTCCATCTGGTATCATTTTTCATTCTATTAGAAGGACTTCCTTTAACCTTTCAGGAAGTACTTGCCTATTGTTGATGAATTATTTCAATTTGTAAATGCTTGAAAAGTTGTATTTTTGTCTTAAAACAATATTTTTTTTTACTGGACATAAAACTGTCAACTTTTTCTTTCTCTCTTTCCATTCTGTTTTTTGAGACAGGGTCTCACTCTGTCACCTGGGCTAGAGTGCAGTGGCATCATCTTAGGTCACTGGGACCTCAAACTCCTGGATGCTCTTACTTAGGCTGATCTAAACTCCTGGCCTCAAGCAATCCTCCCTCCTTGACCTCTAAATGCCATCATGCCCAGCCTTCAGTGTTTCCTTTCTTTCAGAACTTTAAAGCAGTCGCTACATTATGTTCTAGCTTGCATTACTCCTGGTGAGTAAGTAGTTGTTAACTTTATGCTTCTAAATGTGAAGTATCTTTTTTTATGCTCAGCTTGCTTTTAAGAATTTCTGTCTATTACTAGTTCTTAGCAATTTTATTATATTGTGCTTTCATGATATAGAAAACCTGATTTCTCTGCTTGGAATTCATTGAGCTTCTCGGGTCTATGGGTTTACATTCTTCATTCAAATTGAAATTTTTTTTTTTTTTGGAGACAGAGTTCACTCTGTTGCCCTAGGTAGAGTGCCATGGCAAAACCTCAAACTCAAATGATCCTCTTGCCTCAGCCTCTCAAGCAGCTGGGACTATAAATGCCTGCCATGATGCCCTGCTAGTTTTACTATTTTTAGTAGAGATGGGGGTTCTCTTGCTCAGGGTGGTCTTGAACTCCTGAACCCAAGCAACACACCAGCCTTGGCCTCCCAGATTCCTAGGATTACAGGCATGAGCCACAGCGCCCAGCCAGAATTGGACTTTATTTTTTTTAGCCATTATTAGCCATTATTTCTTCAAAGATTCTGTCATCCATTTTCTCTCCTTCTGGTACTTTAGTGAAAAATATCCAAGACTTCTTGGTATTGTCCACAGCCCTCTTGGGTTTTTTTCATTCTTTTTGTTGTTTGTTTCCTTTTGGGTAGTTTCCATTGCTATGTTTTAAGTTCTCTAATCTTTATTTCTGCAGTGTCAAATCGGTTATTAATCACGTTCAGTGCATTTTTCAAGTCAGATATTATTTATCTCAGAAGTTCAGTTAGGATCTTTATTGCATTTCCTATCCCCTCATCATACTCATGTGTTCATCTTTTTGAACAGAGGAGTATAAGTTTTAATGTTCTCATCTATAAATTCTATCCTGTATCGTTTGTGGGTTTATTTCTATGGAGACCCTTTTTTCTCCCAGGTTCAGGTCATATGTTCCCACTTTGAAGCATGTGTGATGATTTTTTATGAGTTCCAGACACTGAGTTTTGTTTGTTGCTGGACTTTATTGTATTCCTTAAATCATTCCAAGGCTTTACTCCAGAATCGTGGAATGCAGTTAAGTTACCTGGATACTCTGACCCTTGTGAGTATGCTTTTAAACTTCACTGTAGTGATTTCTGAATATTCTTTAGTCCACCATTATGTTGGTTCCAGTAATAAGGCAGCATCCCTGGGAGGAATGCCCACTGTTGCTTGTGTTAGGAGACTGCTTCATTATAGGGAAGAAACGCACACTGTTCCTGGCCCAGGACAAGCTTCTGAGACTGCTCTGCCTGCTTCTGTCTCATAGTTCATTTCCCGGCCTTAACACTTGGCTCATGTGCATGCGCTGATCAATATTCTTAGTCAAAAACTCAAGGTTAACCTACTGCAAATCTCCAGACAGTCTCTCTTTTTGTTCCTGTGACTCTTCCCTCCCCGGTATACTGCCCCATAAGGCTAAGCAAATGCTAGCTACAGTCATCTCCCCAAACTCCAAACTCAGTCTTATCAACTCAATGACACTTTAAAGTGATGCTGAGTTTCTCTTCCCCATGCTGCAGCCTGGAGCCTCCCCATAGGCAACAAACTATTAACCAACATCTGAAAAATTGTTACTTCATATACTTTCTCTGGGTTTTCATTTAAGGCAGAGAACAAATTCTTTCCCTGTCACTGGCTTTTTGGCTAGAAGCAAAAGTCCTATACACATTTGAGGATATAAACATTCATTCACTTAGTAATCTCCTGTCACAGATCTAAGGTCTTTTTCTGGGTACCAGTCTACTGCTTGACAATCTGGAATGTTTGTCTTTCTGACATATGTCACACCCGTTAGGCATCATCTATGATTTCTGTTTTACTTTCTTTACAGTAAACTGAGCACATTTAAAACATGCAAGATACATACAAAGAAATCTAAGTGAAAATCTCCTTCCTCCATACACATGTGAGCGCACACACACACACACACACACCCTTTATGATTATTGCACTCACACCAACTGAACAGCAATTTCTTTCAGTACTTGTCTTTATCTGATCTTTCCAAATTACTCAACTTCATTTTCATAGAAATAACAATTATTTTTCCTTTAGGTGTTCATTAGTTTACAGAATTATAATTAAAAGCATGCCTAGAACAAACAAGTTTGAGAAGAAACTCAGAAGGGAGAGAGATACAGACTACTACAGAATATTCTGCTGGCCGTAGTGTTCTGTGTGAATCAGTTAGTAAGTTAGTTAGAAATTATTAGAAGTTGGTTAATAACCTTCATCTACATGCTGATGAAGTTGTATTAATTATATATGTAAAGACTATATATTAAATACTTTTAGAGAAAGTATTTGGTTCCCAAAGAAGTATACCTCATATGAGATGGCAATTACTTCATAAAGCCTCTAATTCAAGAAGAGAATTACAGCAGGAGATCCCATGACTGTTTTTTGATAAATGTAATCATTTGAAATCAGATATAAAGTTTCTGAAAGGGATTTTCAAGAAGATAAAGGGTACAGTTTGTGTGACAAAAAGGAGCAGACCAAGTGAAAGGGATGGCACAATGTCTCAGACACCAATGAGCAGCATTCATAGCATGGCAAGTATCTAAACACAACTGGGAGCAGGCCAGAGTAGGAGTCTGTACCAACAAACTGGTTATTTCCAAACATGAAAATGTAGCATACTATTGATACAGCTTAAAAATGGCAAATCAACTAGGTTTTCTTGTAGTACTCAAAAATCAGTATCTCAAATCAGAGTATAAATATGACAGACCCTCAATTACTCTTTAATAAACTATAAAACTGATATACTAAAAACTACTTTGGAAAGAAAAAAAGTGATAACCTTTCCAAATGCTAATTTATTTCAGAGAAAACGGATAACATATTAGAATACTGATTTACATCATTATAAATAATGGTTTGGCTTAAATTCCTTTAAAAATAAATCTATATTAAAATAACAATTATGTACTTTATTACCACAATACTGAGATATTAAGAAATCTCACGTAAGTACACTGTTAGAGCAAAGCTTCCAGTGTAGCATCCATACGTGTGCAGTGGAAGGCAGCGAGATGGAAAGTTCTGGGGCAAATAATTTCATCTTTCTCTTGCTCTATTTATTCACATGTGAAATCCCTACAGAAGTCTTTTAAAGTCATGCTGATGGGATAAGTAATAAATATAAAGAAATATAGTATGATCACTTCTTCAGAATATCACAAGAGAAAGTACTTCCCTACGGCTTCGGCTTGTTGCTTCTTGAATACGGTACCTTCAAAATCACTGCTCTGAATGCCTTTAAAGCTGTTCTACTTATGATCCATTAGTCCTCTCAGTATAAAAGCAGAGAACTTTTTTTGTGAATCTTCAGCCTAAACTTTTCTTTCCTTAGCTTCAGGCAACTTCTACTTTCCCAAAATCTACAGAGAATAAGAATAATTCACTTTCTTCATTTAGAGTGTTACCTTGAAGAGATCGCTAAATTATGATCAAGTTCCCTGGAGTCTTCTCTTTTCCAGTCTATATAATGCAGGAAAACATTACACTTTACCTCTCAATCTCAATTTCTTTGGATTTTGTGAATATTTTTTCCTGTTACATTTTTAGACAATATATAGGCCCCTAAAATAGATTTATTACTACTTTAATAGTAAATATTTCCATTTTACATAAAATACACATATCTGAAGTCACAAGAGAAAAATGCTTTAAATCCCCTTACAATACTGAACACAATTATCACATTTTCATTGTATTCAATATGTAATCAACAAATACTATTGGTTTGGCGCCTGTAGCTCAAGCGGCTAAGGCACCAACCACATACACCAGAACTGGCAGGTTCAAATCCAGCCCGGGCCTGCCAAACAACGATGACAACTACACCCAAAAAATAGCTGGGCGTTGTGGAGGGCACCTGTAGTCCCAGCTACTTGGGAGGCTGAGGCAAAAGATTCGCTTAAGCCCAGGAGTTGGAGGTTATTGTGAGCTATGATGCCACAGCATCTACCCAGGGTGACAGCTTAAGGCTCTGTCTCAAAAAAAAAAAAAAAAAGAAAGAAAGAAAGAAAGAAAATACTATTGCATGCCAGCCCTGTGCCAGCTCTGTGCTAAACACAAGGACTACTGATATAGAGCAATAAACAGAACACTTGACCGTGTGGGTGCGGAATCCAAAGCCTTAAAGCCATATGTGGCCTTCTAGGTCCTTAAGTAAGGGCTTTCGACTGAATCCAAATTTTAAAGAGCAAACCCTTTTACAAAAAGAGGATGTAGCAAAGAAAAATGAAGTTTTTCTTGCCTCCTTTGGTGCTTCAAAAGAACAGTTGAAATCAGAAGGCCACACGTTTCCCACCACTGTGTAATATCTTTAAAGAAAATACTTAAGTTATCACCTGAAGGATGAGTAGCAGTCAGACAGATGAAGGAGGGAACAAGTGTTTCATGGAAGAAGAGAGGGCACATTATGGCTGTAAGGAAAATAACTTCAAACAACTCAGAAAGTTCACAATGGCTTAAAGAGGATGTCAGAACTTTTTTCTAATGTCATTGTGAAATAGAAGATAATAAAATTTGTCATTTTGGAATGTCACTCTAGTTTCAGAATATAGTTGGCAAAAAACCACACAGAACACAACTGGAGCCAGGGAGATGACTTAGGAAAACACCCACCAAAGCACCTTCACACTTCTCCATGTGAGCACATGTACAGAAATCATTATTCTTTCTCTTTGACAGATAATCCCTACATGGATTTAAGGACATCAGTCTCAGGGTCCTCCTCTTGCCTCAATGGCCAGTCCATTCTAGTCTCCATGGCTGATTTTTCACCTCCTCAACTTCATAATGCTGAGTGCTAACGGGCCTAGTGGTTGGACTTTTTCTCTGCATTCTCTCCTTCCTCTGTTCAAGTCATCCTGACAATTCCTTCAATTTTCCCAAAGCAGTATTACTATCTAAACACTATGTATTTTACTTATTATCTCTCTCCCACTGCCTACAAAAATGGAATTTCCATTACATCTTTTATTAATTATGTCATCTCCCCAGCACCTGAACACTGCTTGGTACAGAGAAGCCAGTCAAAAAATACTTGTTAAGCTAATGACTAAATTAATAAATAAAGGAAAGGATCCTGAACAAAGGGGAGGCTCAACACACTAAAGAAATAATGGATATGTATCCATTATTTTATCCACATTAAAGGAATAATGGATATGTAAAGCAGGAAGATAGGCTAATGCATGGAGTGAAGAAAAGGAGGAACCCAACCTTAACTTCTTGGTATACTGCTGGTGTGGGTGATTAGATACATTATTGATATATGGGAACATTATTCCTGACGAGTGAAAAGATGATGGATTCAGTTTTGCACATGCAGAGTATGAGGTACCTAATGAAATAACCAAGTGAAGATGTTCAGTCCAGAGCAGAGGGAGATAAGGATATAAATATAGATTTGAAATCAAACAGCACAGACACAGTATTAGACATGGTAAGACTAAATTCACTGACCAAAGGAAAGAGGACAGAGTAATGAAAACAGATGTCCTGAGACTGAGCCCTGACAAACCTAACATTAAAAGGTGGATAAAAGCAAAAGAAGTTGCAAATGAAATTTAAAAATGAGCATTCATATAGAAAAGAAGCAAACTAGATTACTGTAACATAAGAGCATGGTTAGGACGATATGTTGAAAAGAAAGAAGTCACAATATAAAATGTTACTAAGTTGAAAGAATTAACAAAAATCTAAAAATGCTTACGATAGAAGGGACTTATGCATATTTAAATGCTGACTAGAAAGAGCCAGTATAGAGGAGAAGGGAAGGAAGATGGCTGAATAGAGGCAGTTTTCAAAAGAGGCTCCTGTCCAGAGGGAGCGATACTAGATAGAAGTGAACTCAGTGAAGATAGAAGTGAACTCAGAAGTGAACTCAGGTGGGGAGCTGAGCTTAGAAAGGAGATAGGCAAGTGCCCATCATCTCTGCTGAGGCAAGCTGCAACTCCAAAAAAGAGGATCCAAGAAAATAACTTCCAGGTACAGAGCCCATTGCCAAGAAGACAAGAGACCCCTCCCCCAAGCAGGAGTCCCACCGTGGGCTCTCTGCAAGCAAGCAGGGAACAAAGGACATCTTACTTTACCCCAAAGACAGGGGTTGTCTGAGGGTCTGCCCCCTGCAGAGCCCAGAGTGTTTGGCAATTCCCTGCGAGGCCCAGGCAATGTGTGGGCCACTGGACAGCAGCACAGAAATAGTGACTCATATGGAAGCAGAAAGGTGCAGGACAGATAGGGAAACACGATGATGGGGCACAGCAGGCAGAGACACTGACACGCCTGTTGTGACTTGGGCTAGTGCACTTCCCTGACACCCTTAATCACCAGAAAGCACCAGGCTCCAGCCCCTTGGGCTTGTGGGATGGACTGACTTTGGACTCCTACCATCAGGAAGGAATGCTGAAGACCTTCTGAACTCTCCCTTGTCAGCAGTGTTTGTACTGCCTGAGACAACTTGATTAGAACTCTGGACCTGGGCTGTCCATCAGGGACCTTCCAAAGTTGAGCGGCAGTTGTTTTGTAGTGGGGAGGGGCCGATCCTCCTCCTCCGGCAGTTGCTGGTGGGGAGCAGAGTGCCACAGTTGCTTATATCTTTCCCCAGCTGAGATTTCAGCCTAATACCATGACTCATTAGGATTTAGTAGGAGCAGGCTCTCTTCAAGACAGAGCCAGCTTGCATTATCTCACCAAGTAGGTCCTCAGGGTCTCTGACTGTAGCTCGCTGAAGGGGACCTTTGTAGGAATGTCACAATCACAAGCTCATTGGTAAAGGGTTGGTTCACTCCACTTCCTGGGGCCCCAATCCAGTCTCACCCTACCAGTTTTAATTGACAAATTGAGGAAAATACCCATGGCCTGGATCAGCAGAAGAACTCTGGCAACATGAGTAATCAGAGTAGATCAAATCCCCCAAGGAATGACAAAGGAGATACAACAGTAGATGCCATTCATAAACAAATGGCTGAATTGTCAGAAATAGAATTCAGAATATGGATGGTAAATGAGATGAATAGAATGGAAGAAAAGTTGGAAACAGAAATCTAAAAAGTAGTTCCAAAGTTCTCTCAAGAAATTAATGAATTCAAAGACAAAGTCACCAAGGATATGGACATTATGAGCAAAGATATAGCAGAGCTCAAGGAAGTGAAAAAGTTACTCCAGGAGCTTTGAAATTGAGTCCCTCAGTAAAAGAGTTGAGCAGGCAGAAGAAAGGATCTCAGAAAATGAAGACAAGGTTTGGAACCATGCCAAACATCCTAAGAGGCAGAAAATGGAAAATAAGAATAGAACATTCCCTGAGAGAGGTGTGGGATCATTCCAAAAGATTAAATGTCCAAATTATAGGGTTTCGTGAAGGAGAAGAGCATGGTCCTAAAAGCACAGATGCCCCTCTAAGACATAATGGTGGAGAATTTCCCAAGCACTGCAAGAGATTCGGAAATTCAGATAGTAAATAGTTTCAGAACCCTAGCAAGACTCAATCCAAATAAACCATCTCCCAGACACATTTTAATTAACTTTGCCCAAGTTAACATAAAGGAGAAAATCCTGTAAGCAGCCAGACATATGAAAAGCATTACCTACAAATGGCAAAATATTGGAATGACTGCAGGTCTTTTAAACAAAACTTTTCAAGCCAGAAGAGGATGGTCATTGACCTTCAACCTTCTAAAACAAAACTATTTACAGCCCAGAATCCTTATAACCAGATAAACTGAGTTTCATTTGCAATGGAGAAATCAAATACTTCACTGATACTTTCCTCCACATGTTGAGGAAATTTGCCATAACTAAACAAGCTGTCTAAGAAATACTCAGACACATTTCCCATAATGACCAGCATAAAGGTCTATACCAAAGTAAACTCACCCAGAATTTACTGAACAAAACCTAAGTTCCATCATGATGAAAGGACTAAAAATATGCACTGGACATTTGAAAAGGAAGATGGCCAAATCATTACTATACTTATCAATTCTCTCAATTATTGTAAATGGCTTAAACACTCCTCTAAAGAAGCACAGGTCGGCTGACCAGACACAAAAACTCATACTAGGTATCTGTTACATACAAGAGACTCATCTTACTTCAAAGGATAATAAAAAGACTCATAGTTAAGGGATGGAAAGCTCTAATATAGGCAAATGAAAAACAGAAAAAATCAGGGGTTCCAATCTTATTTACAGATACAATTGGATTTAAACCAACAAAGATAAGGGAAGACAAGGATAGACACTACTGCATATTTGTCAAGGGAAACACTCAACATGAAGAGATTTCAATAATTAACATTTATGCACCCTACCTGAATGTGCCTCAATTTGTAAAACTAACCCTAATGAGTATGAGCAAATTGAAACCTCTGTGCACTATAACAGTTGGAGATTTTTAAGACCCCTTTGGAAGTTCTAGATAGATCCTCCAAGAAGAAACTAAACAAAGAAATAATGGAATTAAACTTGACCCCAGAACAAATGGACTTGACATCTACATAACATTTCATCCTAATAAAGCTGAATAAATATTCTTCTCATCAGCCCACAGATCATCCTCCAAAACTGATTGCATCTTAGGACACTAGTCTAACCTCAACAAATTTAAAAGAATAGAAATTATTCCTTATATCTTCTCAGACCACCAGAGAATAAAAATTGAACTCAATAGCAACGAAGTAATGGAAACTAAATAACCTAGGCTGAGATGACAGCTGGGTCATGAGATTAAGAAGGAAATCATCAAATTTGAGGAATGAAATAATAATGAAGACACAAATTATCAAAATCCGTGGGCTACAGCAAAGGCAGTCAGTCCTAAGAGGGAAATTTATAGCATTAGAAGCCTTCATCAAGAAAACAGAAGAGAGGAAGTCAACAACCTAATGGATCATCTCAAACAACTGGAAACAGAAGACCAATCCAATCCCGAACCCAGCAAAAGAAAACAAATAGCCAAAATTAGAGCAGAATTAAATAAAATTGAAAACAAAAGAATCATTCAGAAGATCAACAAAACAAAAAGTTGGTTCTGTGGAAAGATTAATAAGATTGATAAACCTTTGGCCAACCCAACCAGAAACAGAAAAGTAAAATCTCTTATAACATCAGTCAGAAACGGTAAAGGAGAAAGAACAACACACACCACAGAAATTCAAAAAATCCTCAATGATTACTACAAAAAAACTCTGTTCTCAGAAATATGATAATCTGGACGAAATGGACAAATACCTGGATGCACGCCACCTTCCTAGACTCAACCAGAAAGAATTTGAAATTTTGAACAGACTTATCAAGCATGGAAATAGCATCAACTATACAAAATCTCCCAAAAAAGAAAAGTCCAGGACCAGACGGCTTTATATAAGAATTCTACCAATCCTTCAAAGAGGAAATAGTACCTATATTACATAACCTTTTCTGAAACATAGAAAAAGAAGACATCTTCTCCAACACATTCTATGAAGCAAATATCACCTTAATCCCCAAACCAGGAAAGGACCCAACCAAGGAAGAAAACTGTAGACCACTATCATTAATGGATATCAATGCACAAATATTCAATAAGATCTTAGCAAACAGAATTCAGCTATATCAAAACAATTATACACAACGATCAAGTTGGTTTTATCCCAGGGTTACAATGTATCACATAAATAAAATCAAAAACAAAGACATCTGATTCTATCAATTGATGCAGAAAAAGCTTTTGATAATAGCCAGCATTTTTCATGATTAGAACACTTAAGAAAACAGACTTAGATGAGACATTTCTCAAACTTATAGAGGCTGTCTACAGCAAAGCTCTAGACAATATCATATTGAATGGAGTAAAACTGAATACATTTCCACTTAGATCTAGAACTAGATAAAGATGCCCATTGTCACCACTGCTATTCAACATAGTAATGGAATTCCTAGCCATCACAATCAAGCAAGAGAAGGGGATCAAGTGTATTCAGGTGGGGTCAGAGGAGGTCAAACTCTCACTCTTCTCATTATACCTGGAAAACCCCAGGAACTCAACTATTAACCTCTTAGAAGTGATCAAGGAATAAAGCTGTGTCTCAGGATACAAAGTCAATACTTACAAATCAGTAGTTTTTATATATGCTAACAATGGTCAAGCCAAAAATAAAGTCAAGGACTCTATTCTTTTTACAGAAGTGCCAAAGAAGATGAAATACCTGGGAATTTATCTAACAAAGGACGTGAAAAATGTCTATAAAGAGAATTATGAAACCCTGAGAAAAGAAATAGCAGTTATTAACAAATGGAAAAACATACCATGCTCATGGCTGGGAAGAATCAACATTGTTAACATGTCCTTATTACCCTTAGCAATCCACAGATTTAATGCAATCCCCATTAAAGCACCAATGTCATACTTTAAAGAACTTGAAAAAATAGTAATTCCTTTTATATGGAATAAGAAAAAAAACTTGAATAGACAATACATTACTTAGAAATAAAAATAAATCTGGAAGTATCACGTTATGAAACTTCAGGTTATACTATAAATCACAGTGATCAAAACAGCATGGTACTGGCGCAAAAACAGACATTAGGATATACGGAATAGTATGGAGAATCTAGAGATGAACATAGTCACATACTGCCATTTCATCTTTGATAAGCCTAATAAAAACAGGCATTCGGGAAAAGAATCCCTATTTAATAAATGATGCTGGGAGAACTGGCTAGCAATCTATGGCAGACTGAAACTGGACCCCCATCTCTCAAGACTAACAGAAACTGATTCTCACTGGATAAATGATTTAAATTTAAGACATGAAACTATAAAAGTACTAGAAGAGAGTGCAGAGAAAATGCTTAAAGATATGGGCCTAGGAATATATTTTATGAGGAGGAACCCCCTCCCACCCTGGCAATTGAAGCAACACCAAAATATATTACTGGGATATGACCTGTACAGCTAAGGGAGGTATAAATAAAGCAAATAGACAGTCTTCAGAATGGGAGAAGAGTTGTGTAGGTTATGGTTCTGACAAAAATATGATAACTAGAATCTACAGAGAACTCAAATTAATCAATAAGAAAAGAACAAACAACCCATTTCTTTGGAGACAAGAGACTTGAACAGAAATTTCTCTGAAGATAACAGGCAAATGCCCAACAAACACATGAAAAAACGCTCATCCTCTTTAATCATCAGAGAAATGCAGATCAAAACCACTTTGGGATCCCACCTAATCCCAGTAAGAATAGCCCACATCACAAAGTCCCAAAACTGCAGATGCTGGCGTGGATGTGGAGAAAAGGGAACACTTCTATACTGCAAACTAATATAGCCTTTTTGGGAATAAGTATGGAGAACACTTAGGGAACTAAAAGTAGACCTACTGTTTGATCCTGCCATTCCATTACTATGTATACACCCAGATGACCAAAAATCTCTTTACAACAAAGATATTTGCACCAAAATGTTTACTGTAGCTCAATTCACAATAGCCAAGTTGTAGAAGCAGCTCAAATGCCCATCAACCCATGAATGGATGAACAAATTGCAGTATATGTACACCACGGAATACTACGCAGCCAAAAAAACAGGGAGACTACATCTTTTGTTTACCTAGATGGAGCTGGAACATATTCTTCTTAGTACAGTAGCTCAAGATTGAAAAAATATATATACAATGTACTCAAAACTATGATGAAACAAATATGTAATCACTTTCACATTCATATGAATGATAAGACCCAAACATAGTCCAGTAAGAAGGACGGGAGAGGAGTGGAGGTGAGAGAGCGAGGGGAAGGAGGTGGGAGGGCATTTGGTGGGATCTCACCTAATGTGTGCACAATGCAAGGGTACATTTCAAAACAACTAAGAGTAAATTACAAATGTCTTACCATAAAAAATAAGTGAGGTGATGGCGATGTTAGTCAGTTTGATTTAAGCATTCCACAGTGTTTATCAAATCATCACATTGTACACCATAAATGTACACAGTTATGATTTAATAAAAACTGAGGTTACAAAAAAAAATTTTTAAATAAAATTAAATTTAAAAGAAAAAGAAAAAGCCAGTATAGAAAGTGAGATAAAAGACAACAGAGCAGACAACTGATAGTAGACAGGTCCCAGCATAACTAGTAACATTACACAACAAGACAGAAAAAAAGGAGAAAGATAAGCTAGGCAAATTTATTTTTATTTCCTATAGAATTATTTATATGCATGCTACATAGTATTTTAAAACCTATGACATCAATTATGGTTGTTTGGGTACCTCTGTAGAAATTAATAAAGTAAGATCAAAACAACGTATTTCCAAGACTATGTGACACACCTGCTCTCCCTCCCATTTCTGACAGCTATATACACAGCTTCAACCATCGATACACAGGCAGACAAAACACCCTGGAAGGTCAGACTGCACAAAAGATGGACATAGGTTTACATTGTGCACTTAATACAGGCAATTACCTACTGACAAGAGAAGCTCTGTGCACGGATGATATTTTGAATGTAAAACTGCTCCAGAGATAACTTTTAATAATGATGGCAAAATTCTAGCCCAAATACTTTTACAAATGCAAAAAATAATGCATATTAATATACAATGAGTTAATTCTTTCTCTTCAAAATTTCTCACAAAATGTATGCAAATTAAGGCTACTTATACTCTCCTAAAACACTTACCACTCTATCTTAAACCTCTGAGTGTGGAGGAAGGGACACCCATCTCAGCAGGGTAGGATTTGGCCGCAGTCTGTGCATTATACACAAGGCTGCTGACAGTAGGCAATGACAGGATTCTCAACTAACAATTACAGAGGAGTGACAGGTACCTGCCATGCAGAACTAAAACAGGTAAACAAGATCACCACCCCAGCTCAGGCCATGTCTCTTTTGAAAATCTTACCTAAGTACTAGGTACTTAGTTGCCTACTTTACTTCGAACTTACTCTTGCTCTAAGTTTGTAAACGCCAACTAAAAAAAATCTTCACAAGTCTTTTGTTGAATGAGTTTATTCTTTATTAAAAAGTACACACACACACATGCTCTTACTGCTGCTTATTCCCAACTACTGGGTAGGCTCAGTCATCATCTTATTTTTAACCAACTCATACAGCTATTTTCCTCCGACCAGTTATTAAACAAATACTATTCTTCATCTGACCTTAGTGTTTAAATAGTCTTGCTTTTTACATCAGAGTTATTTTACTTGTCTTAATTGTTCTTTACCCAACTAATCAAACTCATCAGGAAAGATTACATATTTCTCTACCATCTTGCATTCCTATAGGTCAAAAACAGGGTGGCAGTCTTTCACTGCTACCTAAAGGAAGGTACTATTATTTTTTAAAAACTGCTAAATAGAACATCTGTTAATCTTAACAATAAAAGTAAAAATCTCCTTACCTCTATTCATAATGTTACTCATATAGGAAAATAGATTTTGCTGTTTTGATTTTTTTAGCTCTAAGAATTTTAGTTATAGCTGCATCATAGCTTTAATTTACTACAACTACTATGAAAATAACTGAGATGGGGTTACTGCATATTTAGATTATTTATAACCATTCATGATTGTTCATTAGTTAATTGAGGTTCTTGAATGAACCCAAACATACTTCCTAATTCTGTGGTATTCAAACTCAAAAACACAGCTTCTACGATAACCACTTTCATATTGCATTTTAGTAAGAGTTACTGCGAGGTGATTGTTGAGAAATAATTATCAAAGTTATTCTGACTTAGTTAAAAGCAACAGGAAAGAAAGCTTTCAAAGAGACGACCACGGTCTGCTCTTTTTATATATATAACAGACAGGGGAAACTTTTATTACTAAATCCCTTCACCCAAATATGTGGGGCAGTATGATGAAAAATATTCTGGTATCTTAATAGGTGGTTTCAATTTTGTTGGTTACTCTGGGAACAGCCCATAAAAGGCAAACTCAAAACACACACAGTTTCAACCACCTTTCTCTTGCCTTCTTTCCACTAGTGACACCTGGAGACATACGGCATGCAAAGGAACAAACAGTAAATTAGTCTCTCAGTGGGAAAATGAAAAGGTATGGATATGAAACAAGAAAATGCTTAAGCTTTAAGGCAAAGTTGAAACTATGGATGAAGTCTGGAGCCAGAGGCTTATCACACAATGAGCAAAACTTAAGTCTGAAGTTGGGGCATGGCTAGTCATTGCCAACCAGTCGTATCCTACACTAAGTTGTTTCTCTAGTCAAAAAGTAAGTCATTTCCATTCATTCCATGAACATTTATTGATTGCTACTATGAACACATTTAAGAAACTAAGCTTGGGCAGAAAGGATGAAAAATATCCTGGTTCGATCTCTCAGGAAGCTAATGGTCTGTCTAGTGTGCAAGAAAGAAACTTGTCTGAGCCCAGCTGTTGTCCTCAAGGCTGCTCCCAAAGAGAGAAACTGCACTGAAGTGACAGATCTGTGGTCACCCAAAAGGGATTCCAGGGGAAGTATAAGGTGAAGGAGAGGTCTCAGATCATAGATTGATATCACTAGCTTCTTGGAGAACTCTTATCCTTGAGTTTGAACACCACAGAATGGGGACATGTGTTTGGGTTCATTCAGGAACTACAATTTACCAATGAAAAGTCACAAACGGTTATAAATGATCTAAGCGTGGAGCACCTGAACCTGATAGGCGTAGTCTGATAGACTGGGAAAAGGACACCACAGAGGTTTTTATTCAGAAAAGGGGAATTGCCTTGCCTCTCCTTCACTTCCGAAGTGAATACTCCAGATGAAGCAGCAGACGTCGTATGTATGCAAGCCATCTGCATGGGCTTCATGACACAAAGACCCTTACCTAGATGACGAGAAATGCTGGAATACAGGGACTCATTTCATACGTCCACTCTCCTCAAAGTAACCTTACTGTTACAATATCAAGAAATGGTTCAAGAAGCTGTATATTTCCTGTCTCAACTTCTTATGGTTTTACAGGTGCTAATTAGGATGATTCAAGTGGAGGGGTGACCACAAAGAGGATGGCAAAGGGAGTCATCCCAGTAGGGCTGATTTTTTACATGGTTGTTAAGAAATGGGATGGAGAGTGGTCTCAATGTTAACGCAGCATTACTGAAAGGTGGTGGACCAATGGCAGTTACTGCAGTTCCCCAGCACTGAAGGGCCTTAACAAACCTGATCTACTTATCCCAGCTTAGAATAATGTAAGAAGCCAGAAGGCAAAGAAAATATTCAAAAATCTGTCCCTACTTCACTGGAGATGGTGATCGCACAAAGTAACCAGGATGAAGACTGACAAAATGGCCAGTCTCTTAGTCTGAACTGGCTGGCTACCAAAAGTAACATGCACATGTAGAATAAATGACCAGGGAATCAAACAGAAAACTTTCTGAGACTTCTTAATACGGAAGCCCCATGTGCTGTTTCCAAAACATTTTCATGAGACTCATTGACACTGGAAAGATATAGGTATGTTAGGAACGACAGAATTAAGATAAAAGTTTTCTTTTTTTGTTTTTTTGTTTTTTGAGACAGATTCTCATTTGGTCACTCTCAGTAGAATGCTGTGGCATCATAGCTCACAGCAACCTCAAACTCTTGAGCTCAAGCGATTCTCTTGCTTCAGCCTCCCATGTAGCTGGGGCTACAGGTGCCTGCACAATGACTGGCTATTTTTTTGGAGACGGGGTCTCACTCTTGCTCAGGCTGGTCTTGAACCTGTGAGCTCAGGCAATCTACCCACCTCAGCCTCCCAGAGTGCTAGGATTCCAGGTGTGAGCCACCACACCTAGCAAGACTAAAGTTTTGATTAGAATTATTAATAGAATGCATGAACAAATGCTCTATGAAGTGACTGTGTCTCCTTTGTCTAAATTTATTACTGGGATAAATATATCTGACGGGAAATGCTTCTCCTCCCTGTACTGTAAAACAGGAGACACCTAAATGTGCTCTTCAGCCAGTATTAACTAGCTATGCTACATGGGTTCTGCTAAACAGGCCATAGCCCGTATAGGTTGGTACTTTGAAACAGTACAGAACATCTAATGGATAAAAAGAGATTATAACTTAAATCAGGGACATGCTAGAAACTGAAATGCTAATATAACAAATTTATTATATAATAGTATAATAGTACCGTATGGCCTGTGTCAAAAGTGGATGACTGATGGAAACTAACAATAGATTATGAGGCCTACAGTCCCAGATATCACACCAGCTGTACAAAGAATACAACAATCTAAAGAAGACCAGTATTCAGTATCCAATCTTACAAATGCCTTTTTCTTGCTATGTATCAGGAAAGAGTCAATCACTGTTCACTTTCACGTGGGAATGACCCAATCTACCAGGATTGCTGCATTGCCATAGGACTACCAGAGTCCATCAACTTCCCATTGTAAGTTGGTTAGGGGTTCCATTATGATAATGCGTGATATCAACATATTATCCAAAAAGCAAGAGCAAGCTCAGACTGACCTAAACATGGAGGTAACACACAGAGTTAACAGTGGTGGTAGGTAAACCCAGCCAAGATCCAAGGGCCTTCCCAAATGTCAACGTTTTAGGAAATAGCCTGGGCAGAAGCTACTGGTGACATCCACAGGCAACTAAGTAGAAATGGCTGTTCTTGCCTGCCCTAGACACTGAACAAGAAACAGAACACTTGGTTGGGTGGTTGGGACTACAGTGGGTACACACTCCACAGCTGGAAACATTGCTGCCACTTACCCATGAAGCAGTCTGAAAGAAGTCTGCACAACCAACAAGGGCAGGCCATCTCTGACTACAAAAGGCCCTAGTTGTCCAATCAACATCTTTGGGCTTTTAAAATCCACACCTAGAGGTTTTGAAGTGTCTGTCACTTAAACTCATGAAGAAGGGAACTTATGACAAAAGCACATGATTGCTGCCCAGCAGTGACTACTGGGAGTTTGGACAAGAAAATTTCCAGAAACAGCAATACAGGACATACTGCTTAGAAGATACTGGCTTGTTATTAATAGAAAGTACCTATGTGGCTGAAGAAAATCTTGAAACCTGAGACACTCATCATGTTTTAGGTTATGTCAGAAACATTCTAGTCAGGAAGGCAATGCTGAAATTTTTCATAATGAAATAGAAATGGTTCATACAGGAACATCTGCCAGAATAACACAAGGATACACTCATATCCACAAGCAAATAGCCTCTCTTCTCTTAGCACCGATTCTGGAGCCACCTGGAAAATTATAAGATCCTAGAGCCAGACAGACAGTGTCTCACTAGCAGCCCCTAGTTGCCAAGCAAAAAGCTACCCAGGTTCACAGATGGAAGTTCCAAGGTGGTGGCTATCATCCTATTTGGAAAGCTCCCATAAGTGTGACCAACTGATGGAAAAACTTTGATCAAAGAAGGTAAGAATAAATCAACTCAGTGGTCTTAATTACATGCTGTCATCCTTAGACAACACTAAGAGCCCTGAAGCATGTGTATTCTGACTCACGGGGGTAGTGAATGGCTTGGCCACACAGACAGAAGCGCAATGGAAAACTGGACTACTGAGGTGATGAAGGAATACAAACTGCAGCCTCTGGCAAAAAGCCCATAAGCAATGCCCACAAGTGTAAGGTATGGCTCTCTGGGAATTGAAGGGACTCATTAAAGTAGGACATGTGGACACACATTAAAAGAACTCCCTATCAGAATCAGAGGATGAATGGGACCACCAAGCAGATACCTGTGTGCCCACTCGTGATTATACGGATGGGGAACTGCTGGTGAGCACGTTCCTCTTACACTCTGCAAGGCACAAAATGCCGAGGAAGGGCCAATCTCCCAGTAGGAAAGACAGAACACAAACAACCAGGAGGCAGATTCCCAGGGTGAATGAAGGCTGTGCACACAGCTGGCAAGAGGACCGCACTGGACCACCACCTGTAGCCCCAGGAAGCTGCACTAAGCTTCCTCTGGACTAGGCTTTGCATACCTGGTGGTAGATGCAAACATTCAAAACAATAAAAGGACTGGAGCAAAAAATGCTGTATCCATTAGGAAAAGCCAACTTACATTTGTTCAGATCATAGTATCTAATGAAGGACAAAGAAACACCATATCGAATGGACATACTGCACTGCTTATCCTCAGAAAAGCATGGAACAGGCAAGGGAAAACAAAAATCAGGGAATTAGAAGAGGCAATTGAAATATTTGTTATCAAAAATGGTAGAAAATAAAGGAAGTAAGACTGGCTTATAAATCCTCCCCAGTGTGCACTCACTCTCAACAAAGGAGGAAGTCCCCACAACCTGAGATTCCTCTGCTTTTTCAAGGAATCTGAGGAAGATGAAGTTGGATGCTAGTGTGACCATACAATTCCTCCTCACATCACCTCACACTCGTTCCCCACCTGATGAAACAGCTCCAGGAGAAGGAGTTGAACTGGGGTGCTGGAAGCCGAGATAAGAAGAAGCTGTGATATGCCTTTAAATTTTCATGCCACAACATTTAAGAGCCTGATGAGATGACATGCCTTAATTCCCCCCAACCCTGGCAAAACAGGGGTTGGCAGGGCTGCCCAGTGGTCAAGATAGCTCACAAGTCCTGTATCTGTGAATGAGAATACACTGGACAGGAAGCACCTGCCCGATCAAGACTGCTACTAGGACGTCACAATCTTCACAAGGGTGGGACATTCAAATTGCAATCAATGACAAATGGAAAGAAGAAATAGTAGCTGAAGGTAAACAATGAATAGACAGGTATGCAATGACGGAAACTCAACATTACACTGGTGCCTTGAAGGAGGTTCAGACAAAGAGAACAATGGAGACAGACAAGGTCTAATAGTAACCTGCAGTCCTGATAGGCATCAAATTAAGAGACATTCTGGTCATTCACTATGATCATGAATAAGATCAACTGCTGGTTACTGAGTGGAATTCTTGTATTCTTTGATTCTTCTTTTTACCATTTAGGGAAGCATTTCCATCAACTCTTTCCTGCTGGGCCATCAAACCATACAGCATACAAGTCCTGGCTGGCTGATCACTGAGTAACTTTAAACTTCACCAATTGAAAGCTTAGGGAGGTTCCTAGTTGTAATGGACAAAATAGAGGCGCTGCATGCCTATCTAGCCCTCGTGTGCTGAAATACCTAGCAACCTGGTTTCTGCAGGGAGAAAGCTAATAAGCAGGACAGATAGAAATGGTGGGTTTCTGGTGGGAATAAGGCAGCAGTCATCTACTAGTGGGCTTGAATCCCCATAGAAAATGACTTGGCCTTGAGACTGAGGAGGGCTGTGGCAGGTCTAACACTAAGTTACATGTGGGTTACATCAGGGTGTGATTGCTGTCTGGGTGGTTAATTTTGTGTGTCAACTTTGCTGGGCCACACTGCCCAGATATTCAGTCAAAAGCTATACTGGATGTTTCTGAGAGGATGTTTCTGGATGAGATTAATATTTAAATTGGTAGGCTTAAGGAAAGCAGGTTTCCCAACATAATGTGGGTGGGTCCTAATCAGTTAAAGGTCTTAAGAGAATAAAGTTAAACTCCCAAGTGAGCAGGAATTCTGCCAGCAACTGCTTCTGCACTCAAACTGTAACTATCCCCTGAGTCTCCAGCCAGACAGCCCCCTCCATCAGATTTTGGACTCACTGGCCTCCTCACATGCCAATTCCTTAAACATCACATACATACATATCCTATTAGTTCTTTTTCTCTGGAGAACCCTTACTATCCATCCAGCCATAATATGGTGGACCACTGCAACACACCTTGTAAAGGTAGGAAAACATATTAAACATTACAGGAAATAAAATGTTATACATGCTATAAAAGAATTATTTTTAAAGCACATATGAGACACAGCAGAGAGAGAGGTCATTCTATCCCATGTGGATCAGGGAAAACTTTCTTAGGGGTTGACCTAAGTTTAAGAGATGAATAAATAATCTACAAGCAGATGGGAGGGGGGTGGTGAAGCAGCATCCCTGGAACCAAATGCTCTCGGCAGGAGTGGAGGCCTAGGAATATAAAACAGCATGACATACTAAAAAATATACAAGTATGTTTATATAGCTCAAGCATAGAGTGAGTAGAGACTGGTGCAAGAGAGAAGGGAAGTGGTGACGCTGGAGAAATAAAAAAAGGCCAACTCATGAAAGGTCTGATAGGACAAGGGAAAGAGTCTGAATTCCATTTTGTAGAGAGACATACCAGTTTGATCATAGCTGTAGCTTGAAAACATCTTTGACAGCACTATTAAGAAAAAGGCCCAAAGAGATGAAAATGGCGGGAGTGAATCAGGAATAGATGGCCCACACTGGAGGTAAGTAAGTGTCTTAGTCAGCTTGAGCTTCCATAACAAAATACCATAGACTAAGATGGCCTAAAAATAACCAAAATTCATTTCTCCCAGTTCTGGAGGAATTTGGAAGGCTAAATCCAGGTGCCAGGCAATCTGGATTCTGGTGAGAGCCCTCTTTCTGGCTTACAAATGGCTACCTTCTTGTTCCATCCTTCATGGGCTTTCCTTAATGTATGCACACACACACACACAGGGCTCATTGCCTTCTTGTGAGGCCCCACCCTTAGAACCTCACTTAACCTTCATTACCTCTTAAAAGCCCTATCTCAAAATACAACGTTAGTGGGATCACAGTGTCAGTGCCTGAACCTGGGGAGACACAATGCACTCCAATGGCACTAAGGGATTAAAGACATGACATGGCTCTAAACTCAACTGGAAGCAGTGAAATGGAGAAAGATGGACGCTAAGAAGGCAAAAATGACAAGCCCTGCTCAGCAGTTAAATATAAAGAATGAAAGAGGTAATGAAGTCTCAGATGTAGGTAGCTGGATTTGTGTCAGTACTACCCATTTAAACACAGCAGCAGATCCATGACCTAACAGAACCCAGGGGCTTCAGGTTCTGAAAATGCAGGTCCAGTGACAAGAAGTAAGAAGTCAAATTGAAAACAGAAGGATTACTGAAGATCTATCTACTGAAGGGTCTGAGACTTGAGTTCACCCTACTTACAGGTTTCACAGATGCTGGCAACCGACACACAACTCCTAGGTCACGGTCTGTTTGCATTGGTTCCCTGGATCCCGACTTCCTTAAGGGTGGAATGACATGAGCCCAGATGGATGCTGCATGTACAGTTGTTAGTCAAAGCTGAGGAATACCAGCCTGGGAGCCGACCATCTTATAGCAAGCTGCAAGGAAGCCTGCTCTTTGTCCCAGAGAAAGACACTATCTCAGTCTTCAAGATTTTTTGCTACCAACACAACCTTAATAAATAGTTCAAGTAAAAAGCAGTCAGGGCCTGTTGCAAGTTTGGCACATCCAGTAAGATAAGCAGGAACATGAGAGACACATAAAGGACTATCTCTAATAACACTCATTTCATCTCCACCCTGACCCCAAATGTGGTACAGCCAGCAGGCCAGACACTTTTGCCCAGGCAAAATAATATACAAAATATTTCTTTTCTTTTTTTTTAATGTAGTTTTTTTTTGTTTGTTTGTTTGTTTTTTGGCTGGGGCTGGGTTTGAACGCACCACCTCCGGCATATAGCGCTGGCGCCCTACTCCTTTGAGCCACAGGCACCACCCCAAAATATTTCTTAAAGAATGGAACCGACAACTCAAATGCTGGAATGGATGTTTTTACTCTAGAAAAAAAAGTATTCCAAATTCTAGAATTGGAAATGTCCACAATAAAGCAGTACTGTCCCAGAACAGTGAAGGGAACTATCCCCACTTGCATTCACGGACCTCCTTCAGGGCTCCTTATTTTTTGCATAATGTTTCATTTTGAAAATTTTCTGTTCAAACACGAACAGAAAAGTTGAAAAATGGAACAACAGACACCTTTACACCTACCACTTTTATTGAACACTTTGACATATACATTTCTTTTTATTTCTGGTTTTTCTCTCTCTTTTCAAAGAAGCACTTAAAAATAATTTTTAGACATCATGACTTTCTCTCTAAATAGTTTACATGTACCTCCCAAGAATAAGAACATTTTCCTATATAACCATAATATCATGTCTCAATAGAGAAAATTAACACTTTTTTCCCAACTGCCCCTAAAATATGTACATACTTTTATACATATTTATTAGTTTCTAAACCAAAATCCCATCAAAGTTTACATACTACATTGAATTTTAATTTCCTTGGTGATTTTCATATACAACAATCTCCCTGATTTCCAACACAACCATCTTAATATATGTATATATTTTTTGAGACAGAGTCTCACTATGTTGCCCTTGGTAGAGTACCATGGCGTCACAGCTCACAACCTCAAACACTTGGGTTTAAGTGATTCTCTTGCCTCAACCTCCCTAGTAGGTGGAACTACAGGCACCCACCACAACACCTGGCTATTTTTTTGTTGCAATTGTCATTGTTGTTTAGCTGGTCCAGGCTGGGTTCAAACCAGCCAGCCTGGGTGTATGTGGCTGGCACCCTGCCCAGTGAGCTATGGGCAATGCCCATCTGAATATTTTTAATAACATCCACTTTTTTGTAAGACCAGACCAACTGTCTTTTAGTACATCCATGTTCTAATTTGTCTGGCTATGTCCTTGTGTTATCATTCAATTTTTCTTTTTTTTTTTTTTTTTTTTTTTGAGACAGAGTCTCAAGCTGTCACCCTGGGTAGAGTGCCATGGCATCACAGCTCACAGCAACCTCCAACTCTTAGGCTTAAGCAATTCTCTTGCCTCAGCCTCCCAAGTAGCTGGGACTACAGGCACCCATCCCAACGCCCAGCTATTTTTTGGATGTAGTTGTCATTGTCTGTTTGTCAGGCCCAGGCTGGATTCAAACCCATAAGCTCCAGTGTATGTGGCTGGCGCCCTAACCACTGAGCAACAGGTGCTGAGCCAGTATCATTCAACTTTTCATCTATCCCCTGTATTTCCTGAAAATTAGAAGATCAACATGAAGTCTGATTAGAGTCAGACTCAACTTATAAATAGGCATATTTACGGTTAATGTTCTGTGCTTCAAAGTGCAGCACATCGAAAAACACATATTGTCAAACTGTTCTGTTACTAGTGATATTTTGTTCCCTTAGGTACAGTACTTAGAGCTGGATCTCTATTTTAAGGTGTGTATTTTTCCCTTTCCAATAGCAAGAAATCTGTGAGGTGATGCTGTGGTACTGTGAAAATATTCTATATCTTCACATCCTGAAGGAATTAGCAGCCCTTAATGGTCCTTATCTGAATCAATTATTTCATTGAAGAGTTGCATACTGGTTGTCTACTATTGCTGTAACAAGCAACACAAGTTAGCATCTTACAATTTATAGATCAGAAGTCTGGGTTGGTTCAACTGGTTTCTTTGCTATAGATTTCAGAAGCTCTAGCTCAAAATGTTAGTGAGTTGGGCAGGAAGTTCTGGAAAGAGTTTGCTTCCAAAATCATTTAGGTGTTGACTAAGTTTAGTCCTTTGAAGTTGTAGGACTCAGTGCCACACTTCCTTGCTGGACATCAGTTAGGAACACTCTCAGCTCCCAGAGGCCTCTCTTTCTGGTCCTTGCACCCGGGCCCCTATTATCTCAGTGCCTTCTCATGTTGGCAATGTCTTCGGCTTCTGCTGTCACATCTCTGTAACATACTCTCCCATCTCCCTGTTAATGCTCTTAATAGTATCTATGATGATACTGGGTCCACTTGGATAATCTAGGCTGCTACGGGTTATCCCCACCAAAACTCAATGGCCGAGGTAATTCTGTTAAGAGGTAGTACCTTTAGGGGGTGATCAGGTTCTCAAGATAGATTGATGCCTTTCTTATGAGATTGGCTTAGTTTCTGAGGGAACGGATCAGTTCTCAGGAGAGCAGGATACAATAAAGAGAGTATGTCTCTTCTTTCACCCTCTGGCACACCCACTTCCCCTTCCACTTCTCTGCCTTGTTATGAGGCAACACGAGGCCTGCACAAGAGGCCAAGCAGATGCCAGTGCCATGCTTCTCAGACTTCCTGGGCCCCTGATTTGTGAACCAAATAAACCTCTTTTCTCTACGAATTATCCAGTCTCAGGTATTCTGTTAGAGCAACATAAAATGGACTCAGACATGGAATAATTTTCACATGCTCAGGTCAGCTAACCTTTTATAAGTGCAAAATCCCTTCGCAACAGTCCTAGATTCACATTTGATGAAATGAGCAAGAAAATGGAATTGTGAGGAATATTTAGAAGTATGCCTACCACACAGAGCAAAATTTGACATTCCTAACTCTATCATATTTTTTACTTTCATCAGCCTTTATTATTTGATAAAGAGCATTCTTTCACCTGCAAATGAACTACAGTGACTCATTAAAACTCCAACTGCTTAATTCTTTCTCTTTGATTACTGATTTTCAGATAATTTTCATCTGAAAATAGGAAACTGATTAAACTGATATAAATGATTTGAAATGATTTATGGCTTTATTTATTGAAAAAATAAATAATCAATTAGAACACTTTAACTATCTTATCCTCAAACCATCACAATTTTGGCCCAAAGAAGCCCTTTCACACGAGTTCTTCTCTCCTTTTCACATGCTACTATTAGATTGAGTAATTGCTTTCTGGCAAAACAGGATGTCCTTGGGCAGCGTTTTTCAACCTTTTTATCTCATGGCACACTTGTACATACAGTTAACCTTCCGTGGCACATTTAAATTATGTTGATCCAAAAAAAGAGCAAAAAAGAAAGAAAAGAATATAGTTACTTTGCTTTGAACTTCTTTTGAAATAATTTAATGTATGATCTTTAAAATTTTTCACAGCACACCTAAGATCCCCTCACACACCCCAAAGTGCTGTGGCATAGCAGGTGAAAATCACTGGCCTAGGCTCATCTTATGCTGCCTCAGTTCCAAATCTGGAATCAGCCTTTTCTCTAAGGAGCTCTATCTCCTTTTACTAAGCAATGCATTTAGGAACCAAAATCTTATCACTAGATATACTCAATGCTCTAGGAAGAAAGTACTTCCAGGATTTCCCAGTGAGTAGAATAAGGAAATATATTTTTAAAACCTGATAGAGTTAATAATGATATTCCCAAATTTAATTTTAAGGGATTTTCTTAACTACTTTGATTTTATGTTCATATATCTTTAATCCTGGAAATCTTGATTCATAATTACACTTTACATACTTGTTCACTTTAATTTATCATATTCATAAAATTGTGTCAAAAGTATTACACCAATATTTCAGTAACAGTAACCACTAAGTTAATTTTAACACTGCACCGACCATGCTTTCTATCCTTGGGACATTCCAACAAGGGAAGTACAAAGGACCACACCTAAAACATCGCAAGTAATTTTCTTCTCTGTTTGGCTGTGTTTCCAACTAGGCCCATTTGTTTTCTTTATAATTTTATGGGTTCAACATACCAAAATGTGTATATGATTCAAAAACCTAAACTATACAAAAAATATTAGAGAATTCACAATGTCATCCTTTCATTGTACCCCTCATTATTCCCTTTAGATAAATATTATTAATTTTGAGCTTATCCTTCTGGCGTTTTTCACAAAAATCTCACATAGAAGTATTCTACTTGTAGAAATGGATACTGAAAGACACAAAAGTCAATGGAGTCTGCTAACCAACTCGGAGCCAATGGGTGTTTTTTCATCTCTGATAAGCTTTGGGAGGCCGAAGCGAGTGGATTGCCTGAGCAAGTGTGAGACCCACCTCTAAAATATAGCCAGATGCTACAGGGCAGACACCTGTAGTCCCAGCTACTTGGGAGGCTGAGACAAGAGAATCACTTGAGCCCAAGAATCTGAGGTTACTGTGAGCTGTGATGCCAAGACAGTCTACCGAGGGTGACAAAGTGTCTCAAAAATAAATAAATAATTTTAAAAAAAATAAAAGAGAAAGATAAGCTTGATTTAAGGACTAAGTAGGAGCCAGAGTAGGCAGAGATAAAAGCAGAAAATTAAACCTATATAATATCAATAAGGATAAATTTGAGATCTTACCTTTGAAAACAGAACTGAACAATGCAGCTCTATTTTCTTTCCATGCTCCTAATATTTGCATGACACATTAAAGAACATAAAATAATATCATATCTTACTTTTCCTAAACAATAGTATAAATAATTTTATTTCCATTTTACAGTAGAGGCTTGTGAATATTATTTTTCTAAAGTCACACAGATATGACTCAGCCAGAACAAGGATTCAGATCTCCTGATGGCCAATACAAGATGCATGAGTTTCACGTTATATGAAGGTATTACACACTGATAATCACAGTAATTTAAATATTTGAGCATTAAAATAAGGATATTTTATATTATTATTCCTTAATTTAAATTGTTCCTAGTTTTAAATACCTGAACATGTCCACTGAAGAACTCTTATAAGACACTATGGGCTACATTGCTTAATAAATCTGATTTTACTTTTTTTTTTTATTGAATGGTAACTATGTACATTAATGCACTTCTGGGGTACAGTATGGGGTTTTCACACGCAATCCGAAACACTTCCATCAAACTGGTTAACATAGCCTTTGTGTCATTTTCTTAGTTATTGTTTTAAAACGTTCACATTCTACTCTTAGAAAGATTCACTTGTACCCTTGTAAGATAAACCTCAGAAGTGATCCCTCCAATCCCCCTCCCTCCCCCCTCTCCCCCCTTCCTTCTCCCTCCCCCCTCCCCATATTCTTAGGCTATTTGGTTATAGCTTTCCATATAAAAGGTATAAATTAGTTTCATAATAGGGGTGTGTCTGATTTTACTTTTAAAGGTGTAGTATTTTCAGTAATTTCCTTACTTGTGTTTCTAAGTGTGGCCCTATCCATTAATAACAAGCCAAGCTCATCAGGCCACCTAACTGCTGGTGGTCTCTTCCAAAGTATACTGCCAAATTATTAACTCTGAAAGAGGATATCAAGATATATATTGAAAATATATATATACAAAGAAAATGCAAAGACAAAAATTAGGAAAGAAAAAATCTTTTATCATAATTTCTTCTAGATTATAAATTCTCCATTTAATAATTTTGTATTGCCAAGAAAGAAATAGTTGAGAAAACTTTACAAGTCATGTATTGTTTCTACCATCCTATTTACTACCTAACACAATAGACTTTCTAGTTTCTCTGAGTTTAATACATTATTTCTTGGCTTTTAATTCATATACAGTAGAACCTCTGTAGTGGACCACCTCCCTACACTGACCACCTCCCTTAAGTTGACATAATTTCATAGACCAGACATGCACCACATGAATAAGATTGGATAATTAAGTTTGCAAACTTGCTCCCATTTGCTTATGTTAGCAGCTCTGCACAAACAACTTGATAAGATACATCAGTGTCTCACAGCTATGGTCTTGTTGATGTGTGGTGGCAACTTGCTGGGTGGCATTCATTATTGTTACTGCATATTTTTGTGTGCCCTCCCGAGCATGTCAGAGACTGAATGAGAGCAATAAGAAAACATCTGTAAATTTCTTGTTAAATGTCACGAGAGGCGAAGTGAAATCAGGGACATATTAGTCCAGTTTTACGGGGATAAGGCCATGAAGAAAATGGCAGTGTACAAAAGGATTAAATGTTTTTCTGAGGGGACAGACCATGTCACTCATAAAAAGAGGTCAGGGTGGCCAGTAACAAGCAGAACTGATAAACACTGCAAAATTTATTAAATTGTGCATCAAAATTATCAGTTGACTATGAGAAACATAGACCAAGTAAATATTGATAATGCTAAGAAAATAATGAATGAAAATCTTGGCCAACAACTCATGGCTCCTGAATGACAACAATGTACCAGCTCACACAGCACTGTCTATGAGGGAGTTTTTAGCCAGTAAATAAATAACTGTATTGGAACACCATCCCTATTCACCTGATCTGGCCCCCGCTGACTTTTTTCTTTACCCAAAGATAAAGGAAATATTGAAAGGAAGACATTTTGATGACATTCAGGACATCAGGGGCAATAAGCCAACAGCTCTTACAGCCATTCCAGAAAAAAGAGTTCCAAAATTGTTTTGAAGGGTAGACTAGGCACTTGTGTCTGTGTTTAGCTTCCCAAAGGGAGTACTTCGAAGGTGACCACAGTGATAGTCAGCAAAGAGGCATTAGCACTTTTTCAAGAACTGTCGGACCTTGTACATATCAGTATAGCGGGTCTACTTGTTTATGGTGACCATCTTTTTATGTTAACCAGTTTGTTACGATCCCGTGGGTAGACAACTTAAGGTTCTACTGTATATACACACATACACCAAAGACTTGTACTTTGCAAATAACCTTTCCACATCACTTTCCCACCTCCTTAAGCCAACAGTATCTTTCTAAATTTAGAGAAGTCATCCAAACTTATTAAAGACTATGCATTTTTTTCAAGCTTTATGTGGGTAGCATAAAAATAGATATGTATTAGAAAAACTGTTTGATTATAAAAATATAACTGTATGAACACAGAGTATGTTTTTGTGTATTACATCACTGCATTCTAAAAACAAACTGACATCTCAGTTTATGTTACTTACACAATAAGTTTAATTTACATAGAAATGATAGAGCATTTCAGGAGTAAGTCTTAAAAATAGTTTCTGCTGAATGACTGCTATTATAATCTCCTTAAGAAAGAAATAAACATAAACTAAAACAACAGTTGTGAAACATATATAGTAGCTCTCAGCTAAAGACAAAACTCAATATTCAGTAGGAAATGCAAAAAAAAAAAAAAAAAAACAGAAGGAGTTTTCATTTGGATTGCTGACTACAGTCAAAATGCGTTTCCTTAAAACTTCACTCTTAAGCATATGGAGACCTATGTATTAAGGTAAGCTCTAAGGCAGTTAGCACATACTCACATTTCCTCTGAATGCTCCCCTATAACCACCAGTAAGAAGACAGCACAGTCTCAGTGCTTTCAGGATGCGGCTAAGATCCTTTCCACAGGTTCTCTCTTAAAGGAATGAGAGATCTTACTGGTAACATAAAGCCTTAACTTATTTCCAGAATTTAAATACAAACGCTTGTTTCCTAAGAACTATGGACAGTGATGCAGGAATTTAAGTTTTTCAGAATCATAATGACAAAAGTCTGAGGTTTGACTACGAAGGTTAAAATTTTCCAATAGATCATGCCATATATATGTCTATTTTTACATTTAGCTTTACAAATAGGAAAATTATTATCATTTTCCAATTAAAAAACCACCTCTCTATTTTTAAATTCCTAATATTAAGAAATTCTATAAAATGCAAAAATCCAGAATTTATACTAGTTTACATATTTGAAACATATTTATTATTCAATATATATCATGAAAACTCAGTTCCCCCAAATTGCTTTAAAAAACATGCATTAAAAAATAATGCAAGAACATTTTCCAGTTCCATCCATGTAAACATGAAGGAGGTAAAGTCTTCGTTTTTCTTTAGGGCTGCACACAGCCCTTTTATGAAACTAATTTATAGCTCTCAAATGAAAGATACAACTTAATTCTAGCCCAAGAATATGGGAGGGGGTGGGGAAGGGGAGGGGAGAAGGGCGGCTAGGTGTTGGGAGGGTGACCAGAAAGATCACCTATATTTCTGTCTAACAAGGGTACAAGTGAACTTTTCTAGAACTAGAATATAAATGTTTTGACACAATGACTTTGCAAATGACATAAAATTTATGTGAACCAGCTTGATGAAAGTAATTCAAAATGTATATGAAAACACTACACTGTACCCCATGTTTGCATTAATGTATACAGCTATCATTTAATAAAAAAAAATAATGCAATGTAGAGTGATAAGGAGCATAAGGGAAACATAGTAAAGTCATGCCTTTATTTTCTTTTTTTAACTCTACTTTCTTATTTAAGTCTTGATAACTGATGTTTGTCTTTAATGTCACGTTAAGTCATTTTTCACATAGACAAGATAGGAAGAAAAAAGAATAGGAAAAGGAAAATGACAAGAAAAATTACAGCAGAAGAGAGGAGGGAGCTATTCTTGAAAGAGGAGACATCTGAGCCAAAATCAGAAGGCAGGTAGAGGGTAGAGACATTGTGGCAAGACAGGAGGGCATTTCAATGTAAGAAAACAGATATGATAAAAAAGCAAAAGGTGTTAATGAAGAACAGTAAATTGGTTTAATTTAACTTGAAGACACGACTTGGAAATGGAAATCAAGGAAGATTAATGAAAGTACAGGTCCACGGATCCATTATCCCACTTTCATAAACTCCAACCCAAATAATTTCCATAATGAAGACTGTGTCATTGTAGGCATACAGCTAGAGCACTTACAACTCACTCCTAAGATGTAAGAAATGATTTCATTAATAATCTTCAACAGTGAAAATAACAATTAAAACAATTATTCTAAACTAGATATGAGAAGCAAGATGGTCTGGAATGGAACAAATACTATAACAACCAGATTTTTTCTCTCCAACCTCTAGGTCTTTATCGGGCTGAGTTTTATATTAGGAAAGTATACTTCTTTTGATCAATGTATTGGTTAGGAAAAGGAATGGCCCTAAAAGTTGAGGAGTCCACTGATCTAAATTTAAGAAACATTGCACTAAAAGGTAAACGCTGTGATTTTGGATGATTACTTGGTGCCAACTTGATTGTGAACACAAATATTAATGCAGGCACAGGTGGCAGCAATATAGATAATACTGAATAAAATGCTCTCTCCATATAAATAATCATCAAACAGAAAATACTCTGATTCTTTCAGATTAAGGTACACCAAAAATACATCTCTGACTTTCCACATATCCAAAGAATTAAGCATAAGATCCTACTAGAAATAAATCATTTATACATACTAGATTTTTATATAGATGATATTAGAAGATACAGTTCATGGTATAAAAGATACAGATGATGAAAAAGACAAGGTACATTTGGAGAATAGCAGCCTGTCCAACCGCACTGGTCCTCATGGCTTATGGGAAAGAGTAAAATGTAAGCCCCCACTTTATAACAAAAACACGAGCTCTTCTAAGACCGATAGTGATTCTATAGTCAGAATATTACCCACTGGCAGCATATAATTCAAGCGGAATTCAGGTCTTTTTAATGTGTGACAAATTATTCAGGGCACTGAATATATTTAAGTTATAAATGCTGGAGAGCACTATCAAGAACCATAAAGGGTCTTGAATGGTCACATTCTGCACTGCTTGCAAACTAACAAGGTAGCCTGCACAGTTTCATGGATGCTTCCAAAAGACTCTAGATTCCTGAGTCAGAAACAAATGACTTTACTAATCGGGGCATGGCAGGCAGCACGAGCTTCATGTTTTCATCCGTTCCTCCTGCCTCTCAAATCCCAAAGAGGCAGTGCAGAGAGGGGGATGAGCACCCAGCAGGATTGTGTCACAGCTGAAGAACCTCAAACATAGGAAACCCTCTCTTATAAGGGTGTTGCTAGAAAATCTGCTCTCCGCTGCCATCATTTGGGAGCATTGTTTCCACCATGTTAGACAGCAAATAAATCTGCCCACTAAATTGGAGGGAGTCATATGCTCTATCTTAGAAGCCTGTTTGCTACACAAATGTTCTCAAAGAGATAGTCCAGAACAAAAGCTGTCCATGTCTTTCTTTAGAGACACACAGAAATGTAAGAGATACAAGAACTATCTCTCAGCAAATTATATATTCTTTATGCTATTATTAATGTTAGCATATATTCTTTATGCATTTATGTAACCAAGTAGTACATTATTCACTTAAAAAAAGAACACAGAAATTTCAACATTTCCTAAAAAAAGTACCTGTACAGTTATCATCTTAAACAAATATGTACATACATATTTTATTAAAAATAAAAACTTTATGCAACACAGAACAAGTAAAATTTTTGGCTTTACCAAAACATTCACCTAGATGACAAGTGACATTTTCAAAGATTCCTGTAAGTGGTACCATGTGAAGTACCTATCTTTTATCAAATCAAAGTCACTTTTAACTCATTAGACAAGTATCAATCATCTTCATGTAAATAAACACTTAAAAGAACACTTATTCATCCTGGCAAAGTGGGAGATTCAACCTTTCAAAACATTTTAAAAATTAAGTTAAAATTTGGCATGAATTTACATTCCTATAAAATAACTCAATACAAAATGTTACGGTCATGGGAGGCTTATGTCTATACAAAAATTGAGAAACTTTGGTTTTGTTTTATTTCCTGCTGGTGATGGAAAGGTGGTTTACTCAAATGCTCACAGCCAGAGGAGCCGGCAGACTACTGTCTCAAGTCCACCTCATCTCTGCAAAATCAAAAAATTTTAAACTGAGAACATGTTTCTAACACAACCACTAAAAATAATTAAACAATAAAAAAGCAGAAACCTTTTTCTTTCTTTTTTTTTTAAGATGTAGTCTCACTCTATCACCCTGGGTAGAGTGCTGCGACATCATAGCTCACAGCAATCTCAAACTCTTGGACTCAAGTGATCCTCTTGCTCAGCCTCCTGAGTAACTGGGACTATAGGCTCCTGCCACGACGACCAGCTAGTTTTTCTATTTTTAGTAGAGATGGGGTCTCGCTGTTGCTCAAGCTGGTCTGATCTCCTTAGCTCAAGAAATCCACCCGCCTCAGCCTCCCAGAGTGCTGGGATTACAGGTGTGAACCACTGTACAAGGCCCAGAAACCTTTTTTGTTTGTTTGTTTGCAGTTTTGGCCAGGGCCGAGCTTAAACTCGCCACCCCCAGTATATGGGGCAGGCACCCTACTCCTTCAGCCACAGGTGCCACTCAGGCCCCGAAACCTTTTTAAAACCACTTTCTGTAGAAAAAGTGCATAAACTGCTTCATCTTCAAAAACTTTTGAGTTTTGAAAATTGGGGAAAATGAGTTAAAGACGTGTGTGACATACCTCTCCAAGAGCCTCGTATCTTCTCTGGTTCCATCTGTGCAAGTCGTCTCGATAGTTAAAAACAAATGGCTCCCCAGTGTTTATGTGTCTTAACTGCCCCTCTAAGAAAATAAACAAACAGTATGGCTGTAATTCAAACTACATTCATAACAACATAAACAACATGACAAATAGTATCTGATAAGAATTTAAAATAACTTTCTCAGAGCAGTTTTCTTTTTAGATTTTTTTCTTTCAAATGTCAATATGATGCAAACTTTCAAGTCTTAAAAAATAATGATCCGTAAGCACTCAAAGGCTATTCTTCTTGATCCTCATCTCTCTAAAGTAAACCAGCAGTACTATACGGCCTACTGTGTATAAAGATCTCTACTAGCTATCGCCAGGAACTTGAGATATAAAAGCATAAATATTAGGTTCAGTGCTTGTAGCTCAGCGGCTAGAGCGCCAGCCATATACCCTGCGGTTGGCAGGTTTGAATCCAGCCTGGGCATGCCAAACAACAATGAGAACTACAACAAAAAAAAAAAGCCAGGCGTTGTGGTGGGCATCTGTAGTCCCAACTATTTAGGAGGCTGAGGCAAGAAAATCACTTGAGCCCAAGGTTTTGAGGTTGCTGTGATCTGTGATGCCACAGCACTCTACCCAGGGCAACAAACTGAGACTCTGACCCTCCCTCCCCCCAAAAAGCATAAATATTAAAAAACTAAGCAACTTTTCATGAAGTTAAACAAGAATGAAGTAGATCAACAATCTGAAAACTGCCACAAGCATCCCATACAGAGAGTAAGTCCAGAATGATTTTGGAAAAGTGAAAAATTCCTAATAACTAGAACAGGTTCAGATGGTTTCAGTAAGATTTCTCCACTAGGATCTGAAATATGGGCAGGACAGCAAATGAAAATTGGAGAAAAGCAGTAAGCTAACACAGGTATGGACTATCATTCAGACTCACAGAATCAGAGATCTTTACTGATAATGACTAAGCTTTACCCATAATACCACGGGCACAGGCAAAGCAGGGAAAGGTCTGGGGCACATGGCTTTCCCCAGGTCCTTCCCTCTCACTCGCTGGCACTCTCTGGCTCGGAGTAGGAGGGATACTCAGTGAGGCATCTAGATTCCCTCACACATTGGTTGAGTGTTTGGCACATAAATATTTCCATTTCACGGGCCAAAGGGCTATATTGCTTATGTGACGTCCTTTAGACAATTGTCTCATACATCCAAAAGACTATAGGTTTATTTACCATGAGTCATCCTGCTTAAGGTACAAGGTCTAACAATTAAGTTCGTGAATTTGCCAGCATGTGCTTATGCTGGCAGCACAGCACAGATGGCTCGGGCAGGTCTCACAGCCTTAGCGTATCAGTGTCTCACAGCGGTGTTCATGTCACCATGTGGTGGCATCTTGCTGAGTGGTGCTCATTATTGTTCTTGCATGTTTTTGTGCTATCATAAGACTCCTGGAGCTTGAATTAGAGCAACAAACATTTTTAAACATTTCTTGTTAAACTTGGCAAGCCTGGATATGAAATCAGGGACATGTTACTGCAAGTTTATGGGGATAATGCCATGAATAAAATGACAATAAGTGGATTAAATGTTTCTAAAGAAGAGAAAGTATCACCGATGAAGAAAGATCAGGGTGGCCAGTAACAAACAGAACTGGTCATTACAAAAATAAAAACATTACAAAAATCATCAAATTGTGCACCAAAATCATCAGCTGACTATTAAGAAGCACAGCAGACCAAGTAAGCACTCATGACAGAGACAGTTAGGAAAATCTTCCCTGAAAATCTTGGAATGAGAATGGTGTGTGCAAAAATAGTCCCAAAGGGGCTCACCAATGAACAAAATTGAAGAAGAGTCAAAGTATGCCAAGACTTTTGAAGAGGCAAGATGATATTTAAGGCTGCGTTATCACTGGTGATGAAATACACCAATGGGTGCACTAATACAACCCTGAAACAAAGCATCAAAGTGCCTAATGGAAGTCAACCAATTCTCCATGACCAACAAAATTCCATCAGTCCAATCGAGAATCATGAATTTGTACCAACTGGACAAACAGCTAACCAAGTTTACTATTTGGAAGTGCTGGAAAGGCTGCATAAAAAAGCTACACAAAATGACCTGAAATTTTTAGCCAACAACTCATGGATAGCTTGCACCACAACAGCACACCAGCTCACACAGCGCTGTCTGTGAGGGAGTTTTCAGCCAGTAAACAAACAACTGTCTTAGAACACCCTCCCTATTCACCTGATCTCATCCCCAATGACCTTTACTTTACCCAAAGATAAAGGAAATATTGAAAGGAAGACATTTTGATAACATTCAGGACAACAGGAGTAGTAAGACAACAGCTCTAATGGCCATTCCAGGAAAAAAGTTCCAAAACTGCTTTGAAAGGTGGACTAGGCGCTGGTATCATGCACAGCTTCCTAAGAGGAGGACTTCAAAGGTGACCACAGTGATATTCAGCAATGAGTCAGGTAGTACTTTTTCTAGAACAAGTTTGTGAACTTAATTGTCAGACCTAGTATTCCACAGGTAAGGACTTCTCTTCATAGCAAATATTAGTCCTTATTTACCAATCAGTTAATTACTATCATATTTACAAGGAGAAAAAAACCAAGTCTTTTTCTCTAGGGTTATCAAGAAAGAAATAGACCACAAGCCTATTGCCTTCACCTTTCTTCTTCTGAGACAACAAATATTACTACTGGAACACACACCATCATAAAATACACTGTATTAAAACAAGTATGCAAATTAACATTAAAAAGTTTCTAGAATTTTCTGTTTAAACTCACCTAAAACCTTAGTACACAGACTATCGCTGTTAAGTCCTAATGCCTATAACGCATGTCATGAGGGGATGTCTACTAACACAACGATGACATAGCACCAACCCAGCTGATGCACAGCCAACACACAGAAAACTACAGTTCAAATGCTACCAAGATGTAATATCATTACCTTTCAAGTTTAACAGTGTATAAATAATTCAATGAATCATGTTTCTTTATTCCAAAAATGTCCTTGCAATCTAGGCTATGTTCCTCCACATCCCAAGTGTAAATGTTATTTTATTCAAAATCTAATTAACAAATTTTAAAAGAAGGATGTTGCCTGAAAAGTCACAGAAAATTACTTTAAAATACTGTCACAGATAATTATTGCCAGTCACTTCATTTTAAATAACATGTGAAATAGTAGTATCTTTCTATATGATTTAATTAGGAGTTCCAACTGGATACCAGGGAGTTGAATGTTCAAGGTTGAAGTGTATATGCTGAATCAAATTCATGTCCATTAATTACCTGACTTGATGACTCTAGGAAATTGTTATTTGATAACACTTCACTTGAGTGAAGGATTTCACCATGCAAGGATAAGTCATTATTTCTCAAAAGAAATACATAAAACATTCTAGCTGGACTTTAAAAGCAGCAAATAATATCAGCCTTAAAATTCTGGTAGCATTGTTAAGTAAATTTTGCATACAACATACACCACTTACTTTCATTAAAAGCATATTCAAATCCTTCCAGGGTATCAGGAAAATCAAGAGGTGGTTCATCTTTTTTCATTAGTTCATCCAAATCTATCCTCGATAATAAATCTAAAAAAAAAAGATATAAAAATAACTTAAATTCATTTTCATAGTTAATAAAAAAGACTATATTTTAAATTATTCTTAAGTATTCTTTGGTCTTATTAGACTATATATTCATTTTATGTATAGCTTTAACTGATAATGCCAATAAACTCCTAGGTTCCCCCCCAAATAACTATATTATGATCAAAAACAATATCAACATAAGCACTTTGAAAATCATAATTCTCAAAACAATCACAACTCAGATTCCATATACAATTATATTAAATTGTTAACGTCCTTCAAAATAAACAGCGATTATTTGAACCTTATTTACTTTATTCCATAGGTAAACGTTTCAGACATTAATATGACTCCTAAAGGTCGTTAAATCTTACATATAACTGAAACTATTATTTATAAGAGGACTTACAAATTTAAATAGTGTTAATATAAGGGATGGTTTTTTATTTTTTATTTATTTCATTTTGATTTATTTATTTGACATTTTTTTTTGTATTAAGACATTTCTACTTTACTCTTAATAGTTTTGATATGTACCCTTTCATTGTGCACATTAGGTAGAGTCCAACCAACTACCCTCTTTCCTCCCGGCCTTCCCCTTTCCCTCCTTTTCTCTCTCTTCTCTCCTTCTTTCTGGACTATAGTTGTGGTTTATCACGTGTGGGAGAATAGTTTATGAGGAGGAGGACTCCCCTGGCAATTGAAGCACCACTGTTGAAAGTATAGGTGATTGTGTATTGGTTTCATGATAGTATTGAGTACACTGGATAATTTTTCTTCCATTCTTAAGATACTTTACTAAGAATATGTTCCAGCTCCACCCAGGTAAACATAAAAGATGTAAAGTCTCTTATCTTCTTTTAATGGCTGCATAACGGTAGATCTACTTTAGTTCCCTAAATGTTCTCCACACTTCTTTCCAAAAAAGACATAATAGCTTACATTCCCACCAGCAGTGCAGACGTGTTCCCTTCTCTCCACATCCATACCAAGATCTATAGTTCTGGGATTTTGTGATGTGGGCTAATCTTACCGGAGTTAGATGATATCTCAAAGTGGTTTTGATTTGCATTTCTCTGATGATTAAAGATAATGAGAATTTTTTTCATGTGTTTGTAGGCTATCTGCCTGTTTTCTTCAGAGAAGCTTCCGTTCAAGTATCTTGCCCACAATAAAATGGGGTTATTTGTTCTTTTCTTATTAGTTTCAGTTCTTTGTGGATTCTAGTTATTAGATCTTTGTCAGAAACATAACCTGCAAATATCTTCTCCCATCCTGAGGACTATCTTCTTGTTTTACTTACTGTGTTCTTGGCTGTGCAGAAGATTTTAGTTTGATCAGATCCCAGTAACGTATTTTTGGTGCTGCTTCAATTACCAAGGGGGGTCCTCCTCCTCATAAACTATTCTCCCAGGTCAATTTCTTCAAGAGTTTTCCCTGCACTCTCTTCTAGCATTTTTATAGTTTCATGTCTTAAGTTTAAATCTTTCATCCAGTGAAAATGAATTTTTGTTAATGGTGAAAGGCGGGGGTCCAGTTTCAGTCTTCTACGGGTCGCCAGCCAGTTCACCTAGCATCATTTGTTAAATAGGGAATCTTCCCCCTAATTAATGCTTTTGATAGGCTTATCAAAGATCAAATGATGGTGAGTGGATGGGTTCATCTCTTGGTTCTCTATTCTGTTCCATATATTTACCTCTCCATTTTTGTGCCAGTACCATGCTGTTTTGATCACTATAGATATATGGCCTGAAGTCTGGTAAAATGAATACCTCCTGATTTGTTTTTATTTCCGAGAAATTTCTTGGCTATTTAAGGTTTTTTCTGATTCCATATAAAATGAAGTACTGCTTTTTGAAGATCTTTAAAGTATGGCAATGGTGCTTTAATAGGGATTATACTAAATCTGTAATCTTGGGTAATATGAACATCTTAACAATGTTTATTCTTCCCAGGCATGAGCATGGTATGTTTTTCCATTTGTTAACATCTTCAGCTATTTCAAGGAATGGGTTTTTAGAGTTTTACATATTGGCAAGCCGTTATTTGAAAATGTTTTAATAAAAGTTTAATATACCAGAAAAAAATTAAAAACGCTAAATAATGAAAACTGGCTAACACAAAGCAATTTCTATTCTTCACATCATTTGGCTCCATGCAATTTTAAAAGATCTGTCAACCAGGTTTTTTTTTTTTTCAATAATAAACACTTAAATTTAGAATAATTTTAGATTTGTGGAAAAGAAGAAAGATAGTACACAGTATCTTATAGCCCTCACTCATTTTCCCCTATTGGTAACAGTTTACATCAACGATGGTATATTTGTCAAGAAGAAACCAATGTTGGTACATGACTGGTAACCAAAGACTAGCCGTTATTCATATTTCACCAGTTTTCCATTAATGTCTATTTTCTGTTCCCAGATTCCATCCAAGACACCACATTACATGTAGTTATCATTTCTCCCCAGTCTTTCCTTCTTTCCCATTACCTTAACAGTTTTGAGGAATACTATCATCTATCTTGTAGAATGATTCCTAATTTGGGTTTGTCTGATGTTTCTTCTTATAATTAGTACCATACTTATGGGTTTTTGGAAAGAACACCACACAGGTGAACTGCTATTCTCAACCTATCATGTCAAAGAGAACATGAGGACAACATGACATCACTGATGATATTAACCTTCAACACTTGATGAGGGAGCATGTGCCAGCCTTCTCCACTATAAAGTTATTATATTTCTCATTCCATAATCTATTCTTTGGAAGTGACTATGTCTGCCCACCTTCAAGAGGAGACCAGAGGAATTATGCAGTGCCACTTGGAGTAAAGAACATCTGCGTATATTATTTATAATACTTCTGCGTGGAGAATTCATCTCTCTTCCTTTGTTTACATATTTATTCAATCACTTTTTTTTTTTCAGTTTTTGGCCGGAGCCAGGTTTGAACCCATGACCTCTGGTATATGGGGCCAGCACCCTACTCCTTTGAGCCACAGGCGCCGCCCTATTCAATCACATTTTTATGCCACTATGGACCCATGGATATTTATTGTATACTTTGAGCTACGATACTACACATTTATTTTGTTTCTCAAATAACAGCCACTGTAAGTTCTTTAAGTCAACTCCTCTATCCCTTTGACATACTCTTAGCCTTTTGTGTTCTGAGCATTTCCTTTCTTTTTCTGTATTTCTATAAGATGTTCCAAGTTCACCTTGTATCTTTTACCACATCCCTAGAATCAGTCTATCAGTAAGTATGTAATAGTATCTTTTAGGCTCGTATTCCAGGATTAGGCTAATGTTATTATTATATGACATCACAATCTCATTTCTAAAGTGAGAAAAATAAAAAAAAAATAGAATCAGTCTATCAATAAGTATGCAATAGTATCTTTTAGGCTCGTATTCCAGGATTAGGCTAATGTTCTTATTATATGACATCACAATCTCATTTCTAAAGTGAGAAAAATAAAAAAAAATAGAATCAGTCTATCAATAAGTATGTAATAGTATCTTTTAGGCTCGTATTCCAGGATGAGGCTAACGTTCTTATTATATGACATCACAATCTGATTTCTAAAGTGAGAAAAATTTTTTAAAAACTTCAAATTTATTCAATTTGAAATAGATATAAAACAATTTTTGTCAAATCAAGAAAAAATAAAGATTAGCTTTTGAGTTTCCTCATTCTAACTCAAGTTTCTGAAGACAAGCCCTCCCATCAGTTGTAAGGTGAACCGGTCCCTTTCCTATAAATGGTGGTATCTCAGAAGTAACACTTTACTTTTGTCTCTCACAGAAACGTAACATATCCTTCTGTATAGAACATCAATAAAATATGGAGAAAAAAATATTTTCTCTACCCCCAGTGTCATCTCTTTCTGCAAGGCACAAAGACAAGCCATCAAAAGAACTTTCTTTAAAAAAAATCATTGCTTAGTAGTACTCTTTAAACTCCTATATCAAACTCAACTCACATAAAAATATGCCCTTCTCAACATAGAAAAAAGATTCACAAATTCTAGTGAAACAGAAATCTCACGTAATATGTGTATTGGGCTTTAAAAGGGACATATGCTAATAATTTCTTATTCATTAGTGACGTTCTGACCACCTTGTAATCTTTTCAAAATAGAGTAAAGATAGTATCAAAAATTGGCTCACAGTGGCTACAAAATTCTCACTTCTTTCCTTCCAGTGAATTGAAGTTCCGAGACAAAATTAGAGTCCTTCACTTTATAGTCAACTTCTACAACTCAAAACTTAAAAATCTGTTAACCAGACACACAGAAACTATCTAGTAGCCCTTGTCTGTTTCTACCCATGCAGATCATAAAATGCAGCTTTGTATTTATTACATCACTTTCACATATATTACCTCATTTGATCATCACAATCTTAGGAAATAGTAATATGTTATCATTTTCACTATCTTTCAGACAAGGAAATGAGCTCAGAGAGGTAAAATGCCTAATCCAAAATTATGGTTTACTAGTTAAGTGGGATTAATAAAATTAACCATTCTCTCAAAACTGAACTCAGAGCTCTTTCCAAATCACTATGCTAATTCTATAAGCCATATCAACACTGTCATATTCTTTCCCCTTTTCCTCCCATTATAAAGAATACAACATGTGCTTTTGCTTTGCCCAAAATGTTCCTCTGAATGATAATGAACAACTAAGTAAAAGGATATTCCTCAAATTAATTTTTCCTCCATCAACTAGAAAACCTGACATTTTTTTTATTTCATTAGCATTGAAAAGATATATAGAAACTGTCAGAAATTATTTTTCTGCTTTGTAAAAAGAAAACAATATGGTAAAGTTGCATTTTACTCTGAGACTGTGTTCCAAAGGAAGTAGATTATGCAAATATCAAGTATAATAAAATCATTTCCATTAAAAATCCCTTTAATCACCTATATAATCCAGCAGACTTAAATCCTTAAAAGCTAACTATGCATCAGCTATGACACAACTGTTTCTTCTCAAACATGGCTCTCATGATTAAAGTGATTCAGCAACTAGAATTCTAAACCTCAAGTAAGCATATGTAACAAAGTATTAAGACAGAGTTCACATGCAAAAGAATCAAACGCAGTAGAGACTAAAACAGGTATGTGTACAACAATGTTCATAGCAGCACTACTCACAAGAGCCAAAAGGAAGACATTCAAGTGTACATTGAGGATAAATGGTATAATGGTTAATTTTATGCAACAATTTGACTGGGTACAGGGTGCCCAGATATTTAGGTAAACATTATTCTGTGATGTAAACATTACCTGTGATGAAGTTTCTGAATGAGGCTAACATTGCCTTCCCAGTGTGTGGACCTTATCCAACCACATGAAGGCCTGAATAGAACAAAAAAGAAAAGAAAAATTTGCTCCCGCTGCCTATCTTTGGGCTGGGACATCGGTCTTTTCCTGCCTTGAACTAGAAATTATACCACTGGCTCTTCCATATCTCAGTTCACTGGACTTAGACTGGAACTATACTATCAGCCTTCCATAATGTATCCTTAAGAGCAAACTCTGAGGTTTTCCACAATACAAGGAAATTTCTTCAAGATTGCAACATAGAAATCCTGCCTGAGTTTCCAGCTTGCTGTACTATGGAATTCAGACTCAAAGACTGTTATATCAGCTCTTACCTGAGTTTTCTAGCCTGCCAGCCTGCTCCATAGATTTTGGACTCTGTAGCACTCATAATCACATGAGCTAATTGCTGAAGTGAATCTCTCCCTCTCCTGCCTCTTATTCCTCTCTTATGTGACATATGTAAATATCTATTTATCTACACATATATGTGTGTATAAATATGTAAAAAAAGTATCAACATGATATATGTACACTGTATGTGTGTGTGTGTATCCTGTTTCTCTGGAGAACCCTAATACACTGCTTAATTTTTTTGCAAACCTAAAACTGCTCTAAAAAATAAACTGTTACATATATCTATCTATATATATATATATCCAAAAGAAAGCAGAAAAGGGTAAAGACAGAATGAGGAAGCACAAACAAAATAATATCACGATGGTCAAATTAAACCCAACAATTATAGATAATTATAAAATATAAATATTCTAAATACACCAAATCAAGGCAATTTTGCTAAAAAAGCAAGACTCATTTATACAGTGGCTACAGTGTAAAGATCCAAAAAAGTAAAAGGACTGGAAAAGATAACATGCAAATATTAATAAAAATTAAATCTGAAATAGCTGGATTAATACCAGAAAGAGTATACATGATAAAGGGCTTAACACATCAAGAGAACATAACACACATAACTGTACACATACCAAATAAAAGTGCCTTTACAGAAAGCACTGGCTTGGAACCTGTAGCACAGTGGTTAAAGCGCCAGCCACATACACCAAGGCTGGTAGGTTCCAACCTGACCCAGGCCAGCTAAACAACAATGACAACTGCAATAAAAAAAAAAAAAAGTAGCTGGGCGTTGGGGTGGGCACCTACAGTCCCAACTACTTGGGAAGCTGAGGCAAGAGAATCACTTAAGTGATTTGAGGTTTCTATGAGCTGTAACATCATGACACTCTACCAAGGGCGACAGTGTGAGACTCTGTCTCAAAAAAAAAAAAAAAAAATAGAAATAACTGATACAACTAGAAGGGAAAAAAAATGTCTACAACAGGAAGAAAGAACTGATACAACTGAAAGGAAAAGTAAGTTTACAATTATAACTGGAAATTTTGATACTTTTTCATAATAGAGCAAGCACATAGAAAATATGTAAGGGCATAAAAGACTTGAAAAAGTATTTATTCAACCTAATTTACATTTACCTAACATGCCACCAAATAGCAATTTTACATTCTTTTAAAGTGTACATGAAACAGTCATCAATATAACCCATATTCTGAGCCATAAAATTAGTTTCAGTGAATTAAAAGGAAAGCAGAAAAGAAATACTTTCTTTTGCATAAAGTAGTTCTCTAACTACAATAATATTAACCTAAAAATCAATGAGAAAAACCTTGAAAATACCCAGATCTTAGAGGCAAAACATACTTCTAAGAAGCCTATGAGTTAAAAAGGAAATCAGAAGAAATAAGAAAATATTTTGAACTGAATGAAAATAGAAATACAACATATTCAAAATGTATGGGACACAGCTAACCAGAGTTTGAAGGATAATTTGTATAATTAAATGATTATTTTAGAAAGCAAGACAAGTCTCAAATCAATTATCTAAACTTTTTTTAAGAAAACAGGAGAGAAGAACTAAATTGAAGTAAGTAGTAGTAATAAAATAATAATGACAATAGAAGTTAATGAAATAAAAAATCAGAGAAAAATCAATAAAGCCAAAGCTATTTCTTGAAAATGCAAATGGTATCTTTTTTGATAAAGTGATAAACCATTAGCCAGAGTGATCAGGAAAAGAAGAAAAAAGAAGTTACCAATATTAGGAGATAGATGCTATGGCATTAAAAGGTTAATAGTAATTATTAAGAAAAATGTTACACTGATATATTGAACAGGGATGAAATGGAAAAATTCCTTAAAAAATCTCATATGTCAAAACTTACTTAATAATCAATAGCCTGAATAGCTGTATTAAAGAAATCAAATCAAGGGGAGTGCCTGTGGCTCAAAGGAGTAGAGCGCCAGCCCCATATACCAGAGGAGGTGGGTTTAAACCCAGCCCTGGCAAAAAAAAAAAAAGAAAGAAATCAAATCAAACTTTAAAATTTCCCACAAATAGAAAACAGAAAGTAAAAGGGAAAAAAAAGAAAGAAGAAAAACAGAATAAAATCCAGCCCCAGATGGCTTCATTGATTAATTTGACCCAACAATTAAAAAGAAAAAATATCATTTCTACATAAACTTTTTTCAGAAAATAAAAGAGCAGGATAGAGGTCTCAACTCATCTTAAGAAGCCTGCATTACCCTGACACCAAAGCCAGACACAAATTTTATAAGAAAATTATAAAATGCCTCACTAATTTAGATGCAAAAATTGTCAACAAAAATTTAACAAATAGAATCCAGCAGTTTATAAGGACAACACACCATGACCAAACAGCCGTGCAATGCAAGGTTGGCTTAACATCTGAAAATTAGTCTGTATAACTCCCTGAAGCCTGGACTCCAGGTTTCAGGATCCCAGCTGCAGACCAGATTCAGGTTGGCTCAAATATTTCTTACCCTCATTAGACTACTGGCTATCTGGGGTATGTTCTTTTCATGGAGAATGGCAAGAGCTCAACAGCTGACAAGCCAGGCCACAAAACACAGTGTAAGCTGGTCATCTGTCTATCATCGCCAGAGAAGTTTCTGTTCAAGTTTCCTACTCACTTGTAAATGGGATTGTTTACTCTTCTCTTGTTGATTAATTTGAGTTCTCTGCAGATTCTAGTTATCAGGCCTTTGTAACACGCAAAATCGAAGGGGGGGAGGGCATTGGTGTGAGGAGGAAGGGCAATTCCTCCCCATGGCATCCCGTGAGGATGTCACCTCATGGGCACAGTGTGAGGGTGCTCAGTGTGAGGGTGCTCACACCCCTTGGGGGAAGGACTCAACTACAACTTGAACTTTACCTTAGAAGTGAGAACAATGTAACCTAAAAGTTTGTACCCTCATATTAATTTGAAATTTTAAAAAACTGCAGTATAAGGCTCTGTTCGCCTCCTGTCCATGGCTACTCATCAAGGAGGCTGACAAATATACTTTTTCACCCAAAGTAGTGGAGAAAAGAATTCACAGAACAATAACATCAATAATAATAATTATTATCACAAATTATTAGCATAATAATATCATCCATTAATGTCCAGAAGAATTTTTGTAAGGCATTATGGCAAAGTGCCAAGCATTTAGGAGAACTAGGGAATGGGGTTGGGAGGGTGTAAATAGAAACTAATCTTCATGAACTAAGAAGACTACAGAACACCTAACCAGGAAAATGAGTTCAACAAATCAATGCCAGGAGACGAACTAAAACCCTAGAAATTGGCAAATGGAAAGGGTAATCCTTTTTTAAGAAATGGGAGATTCCTAACTATCTTCATCGTCAACTCCAAAAATTACATAATTGTCTGATGCATAATATGCCTGCCTTTATTGGTAATAGTCATCCTCCTCCTCTTCCTCCTCCTCACCATCTTCATTATCACATTATAGTAAACTGGAGGAGGTAATAGTCATCATCCTCCTCTTCCTCCTCCTCATCATCTTCATTATCACATTATAGTAAACTAATCTGAACTACTTTCTTCTAGAATGCACTGCTTGAGTTTTATCTGACATTTTTCTGCCCACTAATATAATCTTATGAGATTTTCCCACCATTTATGCCTTTATCTGAAGCACTTTTCCATACATGAAAAATTAAATCACTTTCAAGCATGCAGTCTTGCCATGTAAACCTAAAATACCCTAACGCCATGTTCTTCAACCTTTCTCATCTCATGGCACACTTGAACTTATAGTTAAACTTCCATGGTACATTTAAATTATGTTGATCAAAAAAAAAAAAGAATATATTTACTGTGCTTTGAACTTCCTTCAAAAGTAATTTAATTAATGATCCTTAAAAATTTTCGTGACATATGTAAGATCCTCCCATGGCACACCAGGTGAAAAATCACTGCTTCAGTGAATAGCAGTTACCGATCATCATCAATTCATTGTTTTATGCATAGCCCAATTTTGAAATATCAAAAATAAAACTGCCTTCCTATTCTAGGAATAAAATTTTATTCAGTTTGCTAATTTGTTCTAACATGTACTTTACCATATGCTTGTCATTTTATTTTCTAATGTTTCCTTACAAGCCCACGTATACTCAGTATTATTCCTAGTGTACAGATGAAAGAAAACATTCAGAGAAGTTAAGCAGTCTGCCCATGATAAGAGGAAAACCCTGAGATGGAATCCAGATAGTTCTATCTCTAGAACTTATCAACAGTCTTTTCACACCATGTTCTGCTTCTGAAATCTAGAAAATCAATCCAAACTTACAGACTACTTGAAGAAGTACAAATTAGAACTACAACTTGGGAAATCAAATTTTCACAAATAAGCCTTCTGTAATTCTTGCACATATTTCTGTCCTCATTCCTAAACCATCCATTATTCTGAGTGTGCTGGGTCATGCCCAGCAGCATACTAAACTGCAGTGAAACCTTCTATCTAGTTATCTACAGCTGACTCCAATTCTTCTCCTCCTATTCTCCACTCAAGGTTTTCTAAACAAGGTTTTATTTCTATCAAGTCACTGAGACAGCTCTTTGTAAAGGTAACCAATGACCTCCATATTGTGAAATACAAAAGTTCATTCTCAGTCCTCATCTAATCTGATCAATCACCAGCATATGACTTAATTAATGACTCCCTATTTCTTTCTTCTTCTTTTTTTTTAATTTGGCATTCAGTGTCTCTCTCTTGCTCCTGATTCTCAGCCTGCCTTACTAAAAATTCCATTTCAGCCTCTTTTGCTGGTTCCTCTTCATCTTCCTGACCCTAAAGGTCAAGGTGCCCAGGGTTCAATCTTCAGATCTCATCTCTTTTCTAGCAACAGATACCTCAGGGAATCACAAGTAGAATCATGACTTTAAATATTATCCCAAAGTTGTATCTCTAGCTCAACCTATAGACTCAAGCTCTCCATTTTAATGTTTAAGTGTCATCTCAATTTAATGTCTAAAATCTAACCTTTGCTTTCCACCACCACCACCCCCAACTGCTTTTCCCAGTGTTTTCTCAATCTAATTAATGATGCCCATCATGAAGCTATTTCTGCCAAGAATCTTCAGTTATCTTCATTTCTTCTCTAATATCCCATGTCCAATAACATTAGCAAATCATGTCATCTCTTCCTTCAAAACACATCCAGAATCTGCCCAAACTTCATGATCTTCTTGCTACCATTCTAACCCAAGCTATCATCATCTCTCAAATTTGTGAGGAGACTTGGTCCAGATCAGCACCTAAAGAAAGCAAAGCTCTTAATGCAAAGCTCTTAATCATTTCCCATTTTTGTAGGTAAGGGCTAGGAATACCATTCCCTCCATAGATCATTACCTCAAAAAGGAGGAACAAGGTAACACAAATTGAGCCAAGAAAGTGAATGCTTTATCCTGTATTTACTTAAGTCTTTCATGATAAGAAATAGAAGAAGACAGCAGGGGAAATTCTTGAGGCATCTTCATTCAGAGATTCAGAGAAGCAGCCACAGCCATGACTGTGTGGTACATACTGAGCTGTGGCATCTATTACAAGGCATATTTAGGAGCCCTTGAAGACCAAACAGACTCTACACTGAATTAAATAAAGGAGAACCCTATCACCTGGCCTAGCTGGCAGTATGGTTTGCATATTTGTCCCCTCTAAAACTCACTTTGAAATTCAGTTGCCATTGTAACAGTGTTGAAAGATGGAACATTTAAAAGTCATTGGGACTTGAGGGCTCTGCCCCCCGGGTAGGATCACTGCCATTGTAAGAAAGCAAGTTCTTCACGTGGCCCTTCCACCACAGATGATAAAGCAAGATGGCCTTCATCAGATGTTGGCAGCTTGATATTGGACTTCCCAGACTCCAGGACTATGAGCAAATAAATTTCTGTGGTATTTTTATAACAGCACAAAATAGACTAAGACAGCTGGCATCTCAACATTTAGGAAACCCATAAGAAATTTTCTCTTTATCAAATAAAGTGATTGTGACATCATCCTCTACAGGTTAGTTAAATAATCTGATCTTGGGCAAATCACCAGACAGATTGAAATATACAATAAATGAAGAAATCTTACAGATCAACAATGACATTTCTTTTAGTAGTAAAGTTAGTTTAGATAGCAGATTTTTTAAAAGTCTAGAATTCAAACTTTCCTAACAATGTGTAAGGCAGATTCCCTCTGAAATATTTACAAGGACAGCTTCTCATAAAATACCCCTAGTGCCAATGCCACAAACACAAAAGTAGAGAAATAGGCAGATCATTATCTTAATCCAGTATGATATTCCAACAGCCAAAATGCAGTAAAAGCACACTACTCTTGGTTCAAAAGACTAACATGGTTAGTTTTACCATTAAATGTGAAACTATGAATAGGAAGAGCATCAAGAATTCTTACAGCTATAAAATTACATGATTCTATGATTTATTTGCTAACTACATACTATGTTTCAGACACTATCAGTTGCCATAAGGGATATACATAATTGCAAATAGTGTACTATATTTGTATAATTGCAAAGGTACTAAAATTCTTATTCTAGAATTGAAATGAATGGATGACTACCTAAATATTCCTTTACCTTCATTAGGCACAATGAAAATTTCCTGCAAAAGCAAATTAAGTATGTACCTTTCAGTGCTGTAGTCTTTTCTTTTTCATCTGGACCTCCCTGCTGGATTTGTGCCATGTTTATCCAAATTGGCAACAAAATTAAAGAGCTCAAGGAAATAGACATCAATCTTCAGAAGACAGTCTAGAATGAATGAAAGCAATAAATTAAGCTCTACTCAAAACCTACCTACTCTGTAAAACTTCCTAGATCACGGGAATTAATCTCTCTATCCTGATTTCTCACTACACTTCGTTTACACCTATGCCACAGTATTTATCATTTCCTGCTCGGTATTATAATTATTTATGTATTTACCTGGGTTGGCTAACAGCTAACAAGCCTCAGGAATAGAGGTAATCAAGTTTTCATTATCTTTATATCTGTCATGTTGCCAACACAATATTTTACACATACACAACTAATGCTTGCTGAACTGAATTTAGACAAACTTACTGCTTAGTTTTAGTTCCTTATCACTTAATGTTTTAAAAAAAATATCTTTGGGTAGTTCCAAAAACTTGAGATTTCTTTTAAAATGAAATGTAAGCTTATGTCTTTTATAAATTCAGAATGTCTTCCTCTGGAATATTCAGACAGTTAGAAAGAGAAAAATACATTAATACATAGAGTATCTACAAATTACCAATACTATAATTAAAAATACAACTTTAAGGCCAGGCACAGTAGCTCACACCTGTAATCCGAGCACTTTGGTAGGCTGAGGTGAGTGGATTACTTGAGCTCAGCTGTTTGAGACCAGCCTGAGCAAGAGCAAGACCCTGTCTCTACTAAAAATAGCCAGGTATTGTGGTGGGCCCCTATAGTCCCAGGTACTCAGGAGACTGAGGCATGAAGATCACTTGAGCCCAAGAGTTTGAGGTTGCTGTGAGCTATGACACCAGGATATCCTACTGAGGGCAACAAAGTGAGACTCCGTCTTAAAAAAAAAAAAAAAATACAACTTTGGAGAAAAAAATTATCCCTTTTTAAAAGGAAAATCAGTCAAATTCAATATCTGAAACCCATACTCTATAAATGCCACTCTAGGTAAGCAACCATAATATAAAATTATGATTTATTAAAATCTAATCTTATTCTGATTTGTCCAAAGGGAAGGCATTAAAACTAGAAGTCGATGGCTTTTTCCAGTGTACCCATGAACTACTGTTCATGGGCAAATCACTATTCCAAAAGTTCAGAAGGAAAAATATGCAACACATGAAATGGAAAAATTTAAACTAATTTAGTCAATTAGTCTATAACAGTTAATGAAAATATGCAAAAACTACATTCATGATAATAGTGAAACAAGACTGAAATACTCCCGATTGAGGAACCCAAATAATTTGTTACCCACAAAGTAAAATTCAGTTTCTATTCGGAAGTACATTTTATAATTATCTTTAAAAATGCCGGCATTTTCATAATCATCAGCGTACAGGAGAAAATACTTAAAAAAAAAATAAATGTTAGGTCAAGGCGGGTAGATGGCCTGAGCTCAGGAGTTCAAGACCAGCCTGAGCCAAGTGAGATCCCGTCTCTAAAAATAGCCAGGTGGTGTGTTGAGCGCCTACAGTCCCAGCTACTTGGGAGGCTGAGGCAAGAGAATCGCTTCAGCCCAAGAATTAGAGGTTGCTAGGAGCTAAAGACTCCATGGCACTCTACCAAGGGTGACTAAGTGAGACCCTGTCTCAAAAAAATAAATAAATATAGTAAATTAAAATAAAAATAATATAATAATGTTGAAAAGAAACATTTTAAAACTATAAATGTTCCAAATGGTCATAACCAATTCTGCCCTTACTCAACTCTAGCTGCAAGTGATGTGATATAAGATAAAGGACCCTCTTCACTGCACCTCATTTTCCACATTTGTAAAATGGACATGATAATCATGCTTCCTTCATAATGTAACATAGAGTTAAATGTAAAATATTTGATACACATATAGGATACGTGTATAGCATAGGTAGAAAAACATATAGATCAGTCCTTGATCCATAATTAAGTATTCAACATATAAATCAGTTTATATTGTTGCAAATGAATCATAGCTTCACTGTTTAATAACAGCTCTGTGGCCCATGGCAACCTACTTGATATCCAAAAATCTTCAATTTCCTCATTTATAAAATGTAGCTCATACCCCATATAACAGTGGTTGAGGATTAAATATTAGAGAAAATGTATATATCCAATCATAATTATAACTAGCAGTCTCACAGCTACTCCACGGTGTGAGATTTTCTAAAAGTAATTATCTAGAATCTGAGACTACTTTTGACTAAAAAATATTTTCACTTAGCATAGAAGTAGCTATCATTTTTCTTCTGTGAACAGGTAACTCTACTTGAATATGTCTATAGTCCCTCAAGAAGCACATGCTCTATCCACAGGGCAGGCAATGCGCAAGACGGAGAGTGCAGTGGTGAGCACAGCAGAGACGGTCACGGCCCTTTGGGGCTCACCATTTAGCTGCCAAATCAGACAGCCATGTAGGCACAAACAAAATGTATCAGACCTGGACTGATAACTACGGCATTATTATAACAAAGAAATATGCGTAAAAGGCCATCTATTTACATGCAAGAATTAGTCTTGGTCTGTCAAGACTCACAAGTTTGTATACAAGTTTCACCAGTAACTTTCTCTACACCAGACTGCAGCAGAAATTAAAAAGAAAGATTTGTAATGAGAGATTCCACAGGGCTAACAATTCCACGTATGAATTAACTATCTACAGGGGAATTTCTGTATTTTTTTCTCTAGCCTTCTGGTAAGTCAGTATTTCTTCTAAATATAAACTTTAAGTTATTGTTCATTGGTCCCAAATTGTCTGATTCCTAAATAGAACAATTTATACAATCATTTCATTGTGACTGCTTTAGCAACGTAAAATATTTTTGGAGCTAGTCATTTTCAAAATACATACTTTAAAGAATCACTTTCTAGATTTCCAAAAAATTAAATATTAATTAATAATCTTTACTCTTATTTTATATGAAGCAACCTAAAAATCTACCTAGCAATTTGCTGGAGTGATGAGATGTAAATTAAGAAACTACTAATTACTACTATGCATGACCCTAAACCCTACAGTGCCAGATGCAAAGCAGGTAAGCATGAGGCAAAAGCAATTTATCTGTTGCTCTCTTATAAACCACATTAGATTTTTACCCTCTTGAGTTATTTTCCATACCCATGGCACAGCTGGTGAAGCTAAATCGGGAACATTTTAAATTCTCAATTTAGTTTTCCTAATAAAAATTCAGAGTTATAACCTGCATGACCACAGATAAACACTACTGAAAGTGAAGCCAGCAAGCTGTTTGGTACATTTGATATATATTAATATCTGCACTCGACATAGTTGATTTGACATTATCTGATGGAGTTTAGGTTATAGGGAATAAAGTGGCATTATCTGATGAAGGTTAGGTTATAGGGAATCAAGTGGCAGAAGGTTTTTACTGATATGAATTGGGACACAGTTGACATGTTGTATACTTTGTGATAACCACTGCTACTTAAATATGGTTTCCTAGAAATGGTTACAGTACAAACTAGATTCAAAACATCTCAGTTTGTGACTTCATTCTGTGAACTACACAAAACAATTATCATATCTTCTTCCCTTCTATGATTCCAACAGAGATTCTACTATGTATTAATAAAGCTATAAATAACTTATCATGTGTAATCTTTATCCAGTCAGCATTTCAAAACATGAAACATTAGAATATTTCTTATTTGCCCCATTTGCTCAGAATATGGCATGAGCACTTAAAAAATATCCAGAATGACATATAGAAGCCTTATTTTTCTACATTTGTTTCTTTTTAGGCAGGTATTAAACGTGAACCAGATATGAGTGATTTTGCGACAGAAGCCCTTTCCATCTTATAGTAATGAAAATACAAAATAGATCAAAGAACAATGAAATTGGGTTAATTCTCTGAGGCCCCCCAGGACTGATCAGGTTCTTGTCTGGCCCCCAAAGAATTTATGCTCACTAAGTCAGGCTCTGGAAATCAAGCTCAAAATAGCATACTTGCAAAAGAAATTACAGTAAGTGAAATTAGAATGAGAGATTTATGAGGAATCAAAAGATCCATCAAATTGTAGTTAAAATACCCATGTTGCTCATCAGCAAAGGTTACTTCTAATAACACTGGGCAGCATATAATCCTGAGGACATGGAGAGGAAAATGTGTGCTGTAGGGTGTTTGTGTGCAAAGGCAGCCATACAGGCACCAGGGAAAGTCTGGAGAACAAAGGCATCGAGCTGGAGCAGACACAGAAGGCAAAGCCCAGGGTAATCTGGACCACTGCGCATAGAAAAAGGGCAGCCTCTACAGGATACACGGTCATGTTTACCTCAAGTTTAGCTCAGACCAGGAATACCTGCTTCCAAATCAAACATATCTAAAATGATTCCTTAGTTTCCCAAGCAGCAAGATAGAGTAGATTTGGGATGAGAAATCTAGGTTTTTAGAGGCTGGGCACAGTGGCTCACACCTATAATCCCAGCACTCTGGGAGGACAAGGTGGGTGAAATGCCTGAGCTCAAGAGTTTGAGACCAGCCTGAGAAAGAGTAAGACCTCATTTCTAAAATCAGCCAGGCACTGTGGTCCTGGGACCTGTCGTCCCAGCTACTCGAGAGGCTGAGGCAAAAGGATCACTTGAGCCCAGGAGTTTGAGGTTGTTGTGAGGTATAATACCACAGCACTACCCGGAGTGACATAGAGACTCTGTCTCAAAAGGAAAAAAAAGAAATCTAGGTTTTTAATCTCAGTTTTATCCCCTAGTAGCTAAGTGACCCTGAGGAATTTACTTCTTTAACCTAAGTAATGGGAACGATAATAAAAATAACAATTATTTTTATAGGGCTGGTATGAGGATTACCTGAAAGAGCACACATGAACGCATTTTGCAAACTATAAATTCTTCTACAAACATTAACAGCCCATAGAAAATCAGAAGTAAGTGAATTCCAATTAATGTGCACTCCCAACTCCCATAAATATACCAAAATCCATTCAATTCATAGAAATGAGAAACTTTCTATATGCATCACTTGGAAGCATTCCATGAACAAATAATAAGGCCTCTAAAATATTTGTTGGGTTGACTTGAGTGTCCAAGTATATTAAAAGTAATGATAATAGAATGTAAATTAATTTTTTTATTTAATTTATTCTTTTACATTCCTTTTAAACCTTATTGAAACATGTGCTTAGACAATGATCAAACACATGAGTTCCACCTCCATTTGGTTCAAAGTTTTGCCCCCAAAAGAACACTATTCCAATTATCTCCTACATTAGTTATAAGATCAATAATACCATTCATAGCCATTAACCTATTAAGTCATTACCACAAGTAGCAGGGGTAGGCAGAGTAGACATACCTGTATTGCCCAAAGATGTGCCATCTTGGGCTTTGAGAAGCTAAGTAAACCTGGGTAAGGCATCTAAATGGTAAAGGGTGGCTAAGATTCTAACCACAGTTTTCTGAATCCATATGAATTGTAGAGGATGCCAAGAGCTAGACGATCTCTGAGCAAGATGATTTACAGCTGGGGGTTGGACTCTCAGGCAATTTGTCCGCAGGAGCTCCTCATGGAGAAAGAGCCTGAGCCTTCAGCACTTGGTCATTGTTAATTACTCCCCTCACCTATATTGTTCTGTCTCAATAAAAGGCTAGTGTGGAGGTTGCTTGGGGCTACCCTGCAAAGAAGGGCTAGCCCACATCCTACAAGCTTGTACTTCTAATCCACGTCACACCTGGTTCCTTCCTGTGGTGATTGAGACCAGGGCCACAGGGCCCCAACGGGTTGTGACATTCTGGCGTAGTTGGCAGGATACAGCAGGACACAACAGGACACCAGGGATGTGGACCAAAGGGGAAGTGACACTCAGAAGTAAGTGAAGCCTTTGGTAGACAGTAGGGGGAAGTCCAAAGGGAAACTCCGCTCAGGACAAGTGCGACTTTTGGCCAATCTAGAATCTAGGGAACCTTGCTCAGAATAAGTAAAGACATGGGTAACTTCCTGTTTGGGGAGTCGCAAAAATTAGAAACTGAGGAAGAAAGCGATGTTCAAGCAGAATCTGAAAGTGAGGAGGATAGTGAGGTGCAGTGGGAAGCTGGACCTAAGGAGAACTGGGAATCAAGAGCATATGATACAGACACAAATAAGCAAGTAATTACCTCTGTGGCCACTATGGCTGCTCAAATCAAACAACTGGAAGACTGGGTAAATAGTCTCACCGTCAGAAATGCCAACTTAGAGCACTCAATATTTCCCTCCCTATGTAAATGAACCACCTGTGACTTCTGTTACGAAGGCTGTGTTAGAAAGAAGGGCATAGAACTGGTGACTCTGAGTGGGAAGACACTTTAGGGCTTTTTCCAGTTACGATCACTGATATTCCTCCTGATCCGCAGCACCCTCAAGAAGGCCAGCATTTTAACCACCATATGATCACATTTACGGTTCTGAAAGACTTGAAACAGACTGTAGCACAATATGGTATGCAATCCCCGTTTTCTAGAGGTCTGTTACTGGGGCTTGCACAAGAACAGTGGCTCATTCCCTATGACTAGGATATGATAGCCAGAACTGTTCTTGAATCTGGACAGTATTTACAGTTCAAAACCTGGTGGAAGGAGGAGGCTGACCTGATGAGTTGCCAAAACCAGCAGAGAGGAGTCCCAATAACATCAGAACAACTCACTGGGTCTGGTCAGTGGCTGGGGATTCCCAATCAACTTCAGTACAAAGACATAGCCATAGTCCAGATAAGACTGTTGTCTTAGGGCCTGGGAAAAGGTTCAGGCTCCTGGAGATGTCTCTAAATCTTTTAAGATAATGCAGTCGGGGAATGAACCTTATACCGACTTTGTAGCCCAACTAAAAACTGCAGTCGATAAGGCTGTTGCTCAGCCAGAGCTCAGAGACATGCTTTTCCAAACTTTAGCATTTGACAATTCTAACTCAGTGTCAAAAAGTCCTGAGACCTTTGAGAGCACAAAACACTCCCTTAGAGGAACATATACAGGCATGTGCTGACATAGGAACAGAATCCTACAAGGCTAATTAACTTGCTGCCGCTTTAAAAGAAGGGGTCAGTTCATACCAGCTTAAATGTCATAACTGTGGAAAATTGGGACATAGGAGAAAAGAGTGTTGGAAAGGGAAAATCTATGGCAAAAACAGTGACCAAAAGACTTATAACAAACGGAAACCCCCTGGGGTATGTCCCAGGTATAAGAAAGCACCCCACTGGGCAAGTGAGTGCCCTCTCAGTTCCATAATAAAGGAACAGCTTTGCTGCCTAGAAACTACTACGGCCCCGCCCAGGGCCCGCAGGCAAAGAATTTGGGCCTGCGAAAGTGCTCATTCACCAGCAACTTCACTCTGTTCAGTCTCTTTTATATGGCACCTCAGGCAGTGTTGCTTCGGACTTACTGGCATATGATAATGTCCTTTTGCTTCCCAGTATGGGAACAAAAGAATTGAAAACAGGAGTGTGGTCCTCTGCCCCCAGGTACTATTGGATTGTTGCTTGGGAAAAGTGAATTAGCATCTCAGGGAATGTTCATCCACACAGGTGTTATTGATGGTAAATACTTAAGGGAAATACTGATTATGATTTCAGTAAACCAACCAACTCAAATTTTGGCCAGACAAAAGATTGCTCAATTGCTACTCTTGCCATGCATTAAGTTACAAGGTAGAGGGGAAAAACATACTGGTGAGCCTGGTAATACAAGCCATGTTTTCTGGCAAACATGTCGATAAGAGTAGGCCTCAGCTGACTCTTACTTTGAAGGATAAAACCTTTACTGGTCTGTTAGACACGGGTGTCAATGTTTCGGTAACAGCTCTAATCAGTGGCCCAGGAAATGGCTGAAATAAGTTGTTGATATTACTTTTGTTGGCATCGGAGCTTTAGATTCAATCTTTCAGAATATTTTGCCTTTGACCTGGTTGGGGCTAGATAAGCAGAATGCTCAAATCCGACCATATATAGCTGACACTGATATTAATTTATGGAGTCATGATTTGCTCCAGCAATGGAATGCTGTGATAACCATACCATCCACTCACGTTAATTCCTTGCAAATGTCAAATTTAGCATAGAGGCCACTGCCCCGAAATATGCTCTCAGGTTATCCTAGAAGAGTAGAAATCCAGTGTGGGTTGAGCAGTGGCTATTAACTATGGAACAAGTGGATGCTTTAAAAATAATAGTTCAGAAGCAATTGGAGCAAGGGCACACAGAACCATCCCGCAGCCCATGGAATTCTCCAATTTTTGTGATAAAAAAAAAATCAGACCCATAGAAGACTGAAATTGGACCCACACCTTTCACCATTAACTAAGACAGACTCTCACTGGATTAAAGATTTAAACTTAAGACATGAAACTATAAAAATACTAGAAGAAAGTGTAGGGAAAACCTTTAAAGAAATTGGCCTGGGTGAAAATTTTATGAGGAGGACCCCCCTCCCCCGGCAATTGAAGCAACATCAAAAATACACTATTGGGACCTGATCAAACTAAAGAGCTTCTGCACAGCCAAGAACACAGTAAGTAAAGCAAGCAGACAGCCCTCAGAATGGGAGAAGATATTTGCAGGTTATGTCTCTGACAAAGGTTTAATAACCAGAATCCACAGAGAACTCAATAATATTAGCTAGAAAAGAACAAGTGATCCCATCTCAGGGTGGGCAAAGGACTTGAAGAAAAATTTCTCTAAAGAAGATAGGTGCATGGCCTACAGACATATGAAAAAATGCTCACCATCCTTAATCATCAGAGAAATGCAAATTAAAACTACTTTGAGGTACCACCTAACCCCAATAAGATTAGCCCATATCTCAAAATCCCAAAACCAGAGATGTTGGAGTGGATGTGGAGAAAAGCCTCAACACAAGCAGAAAACCTTGCCAGCACCTTAACAAATTTGTTTTCACTAACTTTTCTTTTATTCACAGGACGCTAGTCTAGGCAATTTCATAACAGAGAACCCTAGATCAATCTCCTCTGTGGAAACTCTAGCTGCCTCTCCCATATCACTGTCCATCATCAGCAGGAAGCAGTACAGAGCAGTCAGTGTCCTTTTTCCCAAAGAGGCAGTTGGAACTTTTATGCAGAGTCCGAAGATTGATAACAGGATTTCATTATTTTGGGCTGTATATTACACCCTAGGCAAGCTTAGGATCCATCTTCTAAACCCTTGAAGGTTATGACAACAAAGACCTCCAACAGCAGGCTTTAAGGTAATGGTTACACTGGTGCCAAGGTAAGAGCATTTCACTTGTTGGATTTATATCTGTTTCAGTTGGGCACCTGATCTTTTTTAAAAAATCACATCCAAATGAAAGTAAATTCAAAAATAACAAGCAACAGCTTCTCCAGAGGAGACAGAATCCGTGTAAAAACTCAGGTAGTATAAAAACACAGTGTTTCAACACCCCTAAAGGGTCAGACTATCTCTCTAGGAATGGATTTCAACCAAAATGAAAACTGAACTGACAGGTAAAGAATTCAAAATATGGATTGTAAGAAAGCTCAATGAGATCAAAGAGAAAGCTAAAGACCAACACAAAGAAACCAAAAAATAATTCAGGATATGAATGAAAAATTTACCAGATAGATATTAAAAGAAAAAAAAGCAACATAACTTCTAGAAAAACTCATGAAAGGATTTTAAAAACACAAGTTCAAACAATAAGCCAAACAAATAAAGGATTTTCAGAGCTGGAAAATAGGCCTTTTGAATTAACCCAGCCAAATAAAAACAAAGAAAGAAGAATTTTTAAAAGTGAACAAAGCCTTCAAGAAATATGGGGTTAGGTAAAGGGTCAAAATCTACAAATCACAGGTATTCCTGAGGGTGAAGAAGAAAAAGTAAAAAGTGTGGAAAACCTATTTGAGGGAATAATCAAAGAAAATATACTGGTCTTGCAAGAGACTTAAACATCCAGATACAAGAAGTTCAGTAAACACCAGGGAGACACATTGCAAGATGGACTTCCTCAAAGCATATACTTATCAGACTATCTAAAGTCAATATAAAGGAAAAAAATTTAAGTGCAGCAAGAGAAGAACATCTAACCACTTATAAAGGAAAGTTCATCAAACTAACAGGAGAATCTTAGTAGAAATATTACAAGCCAGGAGAGATTGGGATCCTATATTCAATATTCTCAAAGGAAGTAATTGTCACCTACAAATTTTGTAGCCCACTAAACTAAGCTTCATAAATAAAAGTGAAATAAAACCATTTCCAAACAAACAAACAAGAGAATCATCACCACTTGTCTGGCCCTACAAGAAATGCTGAAGGGAATTCCAATTGTGAAAATCAAAGATCAATACTCATCATCATAAAATCACATGAAACCGTAAAACTCATAGGTCTTATAAAATACTTACACAATTGATGAAACCAATACATAAACGACTACATGCCCCATGACAGAAAAACACAAATATAGTCTACTGAGGGGGAGAGGAGAGAAAAGAGGGAAGGGGAAAATAGGGAAGGTGAATGGAGGGTTCTCACCTCCAACGTGCATAAATAAGGTGTTCAGCACATCACCTGGAGGAAGGGCTCAGCTACAACTTGAACTTTACCTTAGAATGAAAAACAATGTAACCTAAACATTTGTAGCTTCATTTTAATCTAAAATCAAATAATAATTACACAATTGAGAATACAAACCAACTAGATAATAATTAACATTATGAGAGGAACAGAAGCTCTCATATAAATATTAACTTTGAATGTAAATGAAGTAAATGCCCAACCTAGAACATACAATTAGTAGGAGTAAAAAAATGGAACCCAGTCATATATTGTCTACAAGAAACTCATTTAACTGAGAAAGACTTTTACAGATTCAAGGTAAAGGGGTGGGCAAACAACATGTTAAGTGACTTTTCAAAAGATATACGAATGGCCAAAACCATATGAAAGGATGCTCAACACCACAAATCATCAAGTTAAAACTATAATGAGATACCATCTTACCCTAATCAGAACAGCCATTATCAAAATACATCAATAGATGTTGGTAAGGATGCAGAAAAGAAGGAACACTATACACAGTTGGTAGAAATATAAATTAGTGCAACCTCTATGGAAAACAGTATGAAGATTTCTCAAAGAACTAAAAATCGATTAACTATTTTATCTAGCAATCCCACTACTGGGTATCTACTTAAAGGAAAAAAAGATGTATCAAAAAGATACTTATGCTCATATGTTTATCAAAGCACTATTCACAATTACAAAGACATGGAATAAACTTACATGTCTATCAACTTATGATTCAATAAAGAAAAGTATGTGCATATATATGTGTACATATAGATGTGCATATATGTACATGTGTGTATATATAGCCCCATGTAATATTACTCAGCCATAATAAAGAATGATATAGTCCTTTGCAGCAACCTGATGTAACTGGAAGAAATGAAAGGAAGTCAAATAACCTAGTGCATTTCTTACTTATAAGTGGGAGCTAAATAATGGGTATACATGGCCTTATAGAGTGCCATATTAGACACTGGAGACTCCAAAAAGTGGGTAAGTGAAAAATGAAAAATTGCCTGTTGGGTAAAATGGACACTATTCGGGCAACTGGACACTAAACCCCATACTTCATTACTACACGATATATCCACGTAAAGAATTATATATCCATGGCTCAGCACCCATACCACGGTGGTTACAGAGTCAGCAACATATACCAGAGGCTGGTGGGTTCGATCCCAGCCTGGCCTGCTAAACAACAATGACAACTGCAACAAAAAATAGCCAGGCATTATGGCGGGCCCCTGTAGTCCCAGCTACTTGGGAAGCTGAGGCAAGAGAACCACATAGGTCCAGGAATTTGAGATTGCTGTGAGCTGTGACCCCACAGCACTCTACCGATGGCAACATATTGAGACTCTATCTCAAAAAAAAAAATTATCCCACTAACTGTACATTTTTTTAACTGTAAAACAGCCTCAGGCACATCTCTCACGAGGTATTCTAGAAGATAACATTGCTACTGTGGGAGATGACAGTTCATGCATGTTCCTGACTCTGAAGACCATCCAGTGAGACAAGATGAAAAGGTGGAAGACGTTGATATTGATGATCCTGATACTGTATAGGGCTAGACTAATGTGCATATTTGTGTCTTTGTTTCTCTACCTTTTCCTTTCCTTGCTTTTTTTGAGACATGGTCTTGCTCTGTTGCCCAAGCTGGAGTATAGTGGCATCACCATAGCTCACTGCACCTCCAGCTTTTAGGCTCAGAGATCCTCTTGCCTCAGCCACCTGAGTAGCTGGGACTATAGGCAGTACCACCACATTCAGATAATGTGTCTATTTTTTATGGTGAAGAGGGTCTCACTATGCCCAGGCTGGTCTTAGTTTTTAATGGAACAGTCCAAAAAGTAAAAATAATTAAAATAAAAATGTTAAAAATAGAAAAAAATCTTATAGAATAAGGATATAATGAAAGAATATGTTTCTGTTTTAAACTAAGTTCTATTATGTGGGTCAAAAACTTAAAAAAAATTAAAAAGTTACAGCAAGTTAAGTCTAAAGTAGTGTACACAATATCCTGGCATTCACATTCATGCACCAATCACTAACTCCCACAGAACAACATCCAGTCTTGTAACCTTCGTTCATCATAAGTAATTCAAACATGTGTTCTATTTTTTATCCTGTACTATACTTTTTTCATCCTGTACTATACTTTTGCTATGTTTAAATAAACAAAAATTTATATTACGTACAAATGCCTATAGTATTCAGTATAATAAAATGCCAGACAGGTATGTGGTCTAGGAACAATAGGCTCCTCCACATACAGAGGGTGACAAAAAGATGTATACACATTTTTCCTTGTTATTAAATCATAGCTGTGTACATTAATGCAATCATGGGGTACAGTGTACTGGTTTTATATAAAATTTGAAATATTTTCATCAAACTGATTCACATAGCCTTCCCGTATTTTCTTATTGTATTAAGACATTTATATTATAAACTTAGTAAATTTAAAATGTACCCTTGTAAGATGCACTGTATGTGTTGTCCCATCAATTACCCTCCCTGCATATATTCTGACCCCTCCTTTCCCCTACCTCCCCTCTTTCCCCTTCTTCTTGGGCTATAATTGGGTTATAGCTTTCATATAAAAGGTATAAATTGGTTTCATAGTAGGACTGAGTACATTGAATACTTTTTCTTCCATTCTTGAGATACTTTACTAAGAATATGTTCCAGCTCCATCCATGTAAACATAAAAGAGGTAAAATCTCCATCTTTTTTCAAAGCTGCATAATATTCCATGGCTACATAATATTCCATGTGTAATAAAATATACGATTTATTAATCCATTCATGGGTCGATGGGCACTTGGGCTTCTTCCATGACTTAGCAATTATGAATTGGGCTGCAATAAATATTCTGGTGCAAATATCTTTGTTATAAGGTGATTTTTGGTCTTCTGGATATATGCCTAGTAGAAGAACTGTAGGATCAAATGGCAGGTCTATTTTTAGATCCCTAAGTGATCTCCAAACATCTTTCCAAAAGGAACGTAATAGTTTGCATTCCCACCAGCAGTGCAGAAATGTTCCCTATTCTCCACATCCACACCAACATCTCTGGTTTTGGGATTTTGTGATGTAAGCTAATCTTACTGGAGTTAGATGATATCTCAAAACAGTTTTGATTTGCATTTCTATGATGATTAAGGATGATGAGCATTTTTTCATATGTCTGTAGGCCATGCACCTGTCCTCTTCAGAGAAGTTTCCCTTCAAATCCCTTGCCCACTTGAGATGGGATCACTTGTTCTTTTCTTCCTAATATGTTTCAATTCTCTGTGGATTCTGGTTATTAAACCTTTGTTGGAGACATAACCTGCAAATATCTTCTCCCATTCTAAGAGCTGTCTGCTTGTTCTACTTACTGTGTTCTTGGCTGTGCAGAAGCTTTTTAGTTTGATCAGACCCCAGTAATATATTTTTGATGTTGCTTCAATTGCCTGGGGGGTCCTCCTCACAAAATATTTGCGGAGGCCTAGTTCTTCAATTGTTTTCCCTGAACTTTCTTCTAGTATTTTTATAGTTTCATGTCTTAAGTTTAAATCTTTAATCCAGTGAGAATCCTAGTTAATGGTGAAAGGTGTGGGTCCAGTTTCAGTCTTCTAGAGGTCACCAGCCAGTTCACCTAGCACCATTTTTTAAATAGGGAATCTTTTCCCCAATGAATGTTTTCAATTAGTTTATCGATGATCAAGTAACGGTTAAGTAGCTGGGTTAATCTCTTAGTTCTCTACTCTGTTCCATACATTTATCTCTGTTTTTGTGCCAGTACCATTAAGTTTTGATTACTATTGATTTACAGTATAGTCTGAGGTCTGGTAGCATGATTCCTCCTGATTTGTCTTTATTTCTGAGTAATATGTTGGCTATTCAAGGTTTTATTTTTACATTTCATAGAAAACAAAGCATTTTCTCAAGATCTTTAAAGTATGACAGTGCAACTTTAATAGAGATTGCATTAAAATTGTATATTGTTTTTGGTAATATGGACATTTTAACAATGTTGATTCTTCTCAGCCATGAGCATGGTATGTTTTTCCATTTGTTAACATAGTCAGCTATTTCTTTCTTAGAGTTTCATAGTTCTCTCCCTAGAGATCTCTCACATCCTTTGTTAGGTAAACTCCCAAATATTTCATCTTCTTTGGCACTACTGTGAAAGGAATAGAGTCCTTGACTATTTTTTTTCAGCTTCACTAAGGCTACGGATTCATGAGTATTGATTTTGTAACTTTAGATGCTGCTATATTCCTTGATCACTTCTAAGAGTTTTGTAGTAGAATCCCTGGTGTTTTCCAGATATACAATCCAATCATATCATCTGTGAAGAGTGAAAGTTTGATCTCCTCTGATCCTAAATGGATACACTTGATCACCTTTACTTGCCTAACTGCAATGGCTAAGAATTCCATTACCATGTTAAAAAGCAGTGGAGACAATGGGCAACCTTGTCTGGTTCCTGATCTGAGTAGAAATGATATCAATTTAACTCCATTCAATAGGATATTGACTGTGGGTTTGCTGTAGATAGCTTCTATCAGTTTAAGAAATGTCCTTTCTATACCCATTTTCTTAAGTGTTCTGATCATGAAAGGATGCTGGATATTATCAAAAGCTTTTTCTGCATCAATTGAGAGAATCATATGGTCTTTGTTTTTCATTTTCTTTATGTGATGAATTATAGTTATACATTTACGTATATTGAAGCAGCCTTGAGAGACTCTGGGATAAAACCCATTTGATCATGTTGTATAATTTGATGTGTTTCTGGAATCTGTTTGCTCGGATCTTGTTGAATATTTTTGCATCAATATTCATTAGTGATATTGGTCTACAATTTTGTTTTCTTGTTGGGTCTTTTCCTGGTTTGGGCATCAAGGTGATGTTTGCTTCACAGAATGTGTTGGGTAGTATTCTTTTTCTATATTTTGGAAAAGGTTGAGTAACACTGATACTAGTTCCTCTTTAAAGGTTTGGTAGAATTCTGATGTGAAGCCATCTGGTCCCAGGCTTTTCTTTTTAAGGAGATTTTGTATACTTGATGCTATTTCAGAACTTGATATAGACATGTTCAACATTTCCACTCCATTCTAGCTAAGTCTAGGAAGGTGGCGTGTTTCGAAGCATTGTTCTATTTCCTTCAAATTTCCATATTTCTAAGAATGGAGTTTCTTGTAATATTCATTAAGGATGTTTTAAATTTCTTGGGGGTGGGTCTGTTGTTATTTCATCTTTGCCATTTTTGATTGATGAAATTAGAGATTTTACTCTTTTTTTCCTGGTTAGGTTAGCCAAACATTAATCTATTTTATTGACCTTTTCAAAAAACCAACTTTTTGATTTATTGATCTGTTGTATAATCATTTTGTTTTCAATTTTATTTAATTCTGCTCTAATTTTGGTTATTTCTTTTCTTCTGCTGGGTTTAGGACTGGAATGTTCTTCCTTTTCCAGTTGCTTGATATGTCCCATTAAGTTGTTAACTTAACTTCCTCTCCTTCTGTTCTCTTGAGGAAGGCTTGTAGTGCTGTAAATTTCCCTCTTAGAACTGCCTTTGCAGCATCCCGGAGGTTCTGATAATTCATGTCTTCATTATCACTGTGTTCCAAAAATTTGGTAATTTCCTTCTTAATCTCATCTACAACCTGTATTTGTATGAGTATACAGATTCCTGTTGTTACTGAGTTTCACTTTTATTCCATGATGGTATGAGAAGATGCAAGGAATAATTTCTGTTTGTTTAAATTTTATGAGTTTAGACTTGTGACATAAGATGTGATCAATTTTGAAGGATGTTCCATGGGCTGATGTGCAGAATGTATTCATTTTTGTTAGGATGAAATGTTCTGTAGATATCTGTTAAATCCAATTGTTAAATGGTAAAGTTTAAGTCTAAAATTTATTTGCTTAGTTTCTTATTGGAGGATATACCTAACATTGCCAAGGGACTGTTGAAATCACCAACTATTATGGAGCTGGAGGAAATCAAGTTGCTCATATATGTTAGAGTTTCTCTTATAAATTGAGGCACATTCTGGTTGGGTGTGTAAATGTTAATTGAAATCTCATCATGTTGAGTGTTACCCTTAACAAATATGAAGTGACCATCCTTATCTTTCCTTACTTTTGTTGGCTTAAAGCCTACTGCATCTGCGAATAAAATTGCAACCCCTGCTTTTTTCTGACTTCCATTTGCCTAAAATATAGATAACCATCCCTTTACCCTGAGGCTATATTTATCTATTAAGGTAAGATGAGATTCTTGTATGCAACAGATATCTGGCCTGAGTTTTTGTATCCAATCAGCCAACCTGTGCCTCATTAGAGGACAATTTAAGCCATTCACATTAATTAAGAATATTGATAAGCCTGGTAGAGCTTTGGGTATTGAGTTTTTCTGAAGTCCAATGGACATTTTTAATCCTTTCACCACTGTGGAAGTTGGAATTTGATCAAAGTTTCTGAGTGAGTGACTTTGGTGGTACAGAATTGCACTGGTTATTATGGAGGAAAGGTCTGAAAATATCCTGGAGAGCTGGTTTAGTTATGGCAAATTTCTTCAACATGTGCATGTCATTAAAGTATTTAATTTCTCCATCATAATTTAAGCTCAAGTTTAGCTGGATACAGGATCCTGGGTTGAAAACTATTTTGTTTTAGGAGATTCAAAGTCGATGACCACCCTCTTCTAGCTTGAAAGGTTTCGGCAGAGAGATCTGCATTCATTCTAATATTCCTCCCCTTGTAGGTTATGCTTTTCTTACATCTGGCTGCTTGCAGAACTTTCTCCTTCATATTAACTTTGGTGAAGTTAATTATAATGTGTCTCGGAGAAGTCTTATTCAGATTCAGTCATGCTAGGTTTCTAAAACCGTCTGCTATCTGAATTTCAGAATCACTTGACATGTCTGGAAGTTGTTTTGATTATCTCATGGAGTAGAGCATCTGGGCCTTTCAAAGCAACCGCGTTGCCTTCACGAATTCCTATAAGGCAAATATTAGTTTTCTTTGAATTATCCCAGAGCTCTCTGAGAGAATGATCTGTTTTCCCTCTCCATTTCCCTTCTTCTCTGAATGTTTGGGAGCGTTCAAAAGCTTTGTCTTCAATGTCAGAAATCCTTTCTTCTGCCTGTTCCATTCTGTTACTAAGGGATTCTACTGTATTTCTCAGATCTTCAAGGGCTGCAATATCATGTCTCAATGTGTCAAAATCTTTGGTGATTTTGTCTTTGAATTCATTGAATTCTTGAGACAACTTTGGAAATGCTCCTTGAATTTCTAATTCCAACTTTACCTCCACTGTATTAATTTTATTTCCAATCGAAATTCTGAATTCAATTTGTGACATCTCAGCCATTTGTTTATGAATAGGATCTTCTGGTGTGTCCACCATGTCATTCCTTGGGGGAGTTGACCTACTCTGATTATTCATGTTGCCAGAGTTTTTCCACTGACTTCACCCCATGATTACTTTACATCATTTGGCCAGATGAGCAGATAAGGTAAAGTTGGGTTGGAGGTTCCTGGAGTAGGGATTAACCAACGCTTTGCCCAAGAATTGTGACTGGAGACTGTACCTTTTCCCTTAGACCTTTGCAAAGGACCCATACACTGCTACGGCCTGAGACACTAAGGACCTGCTTGGTGTGGTAGGGCTAAGTGGCTCTGTCTTGTTTTCAGCTGGTCTCTGTCTAATCCTAGTGAATCAGTAACTCTGGGTTGAAGTCTCAGCTCTGCAGAGATACCAGCAAGTAAGTCACTCTGCTCACCATGGTCAACAACTAGAAAAGGAAAATCAAACCTACAACCACACACCCAGGGTACCACTTTGGATAGTCCTCAGGTGACTGGCCCAGGTCAAGAGTTCCAAATCAATTATACCAGTCAGCACCCCATCTCAAGTGGAGAGTTTAAAAGTTCTCTAGCAACTGGATAGCAGGGGTCTGCTGGCAGCTCAGGTATGACTTGCTCTGGTGCTCTGTGGAGTCAGAAGGACCCACCCAGCAAATTAATTATTCTGGGAAGGTTGATGCCTCCTTCCCCACCTTACACTTCTATCACATCCAGTCACTGGTAACACTACAGGGCTGTGACCCAGTTCCCTCCAACGTGCAGATGCTCTAGGGGTTTCCGCCTGCCTGAGTCACAGGGAGATCTATGTGTCCTCTGCCAGGCCACTGTACTCTGCCACCAGCCGGCACAGGGAGCTGAAGTCTGACAACCCCGAGTGCTTAATGGAAGCTGGGGTGGTTCACTCAGTTCCAGCCCTGCCCTTAACTGATGTTGCTGCCATTTACATTCTCGCAGAATTTGCATTTCTGTTCCACCTATATTCCTCTGCAGGCCAGGTGCTATTTGAGTTTACTGAAACTGCAACTCAGCCCCACCCTGTACCGCTCCCTGGACCTGGCGTCTCTGTCTCCACTCCAAAGGAACACTCAGTTCCTGCCTCTCCCTGGGCTAGTGCTGTTGCCTCGCCTGCTCTTCTCTCAGATATGATTTCCTAGGGGCTGGGTGTATCTTAGGCTCACTAAAGCAGCACTTCTGACTCAGCCTCACCCTGGGAGTATGCCATCTCTGTGCACACATATTCTAGTTTCTGTCCCTGTCACACCCCTCCCAGGCAGGTACCATGTCAGGCCTACCCTTTGCTCACAGGGCCTGCATTTCCATCCTAGATATGTTCCGCCAGTGGCTGCCACTGGAGTAGAGGCCCAGCTTTCTCTGGTTGCCAAGAGAGACAGGGAGCATCTCTCCAAAATATCCCCAGGAGTGTGAGCCCTATTGTTCCCGCCACTGCCGCCACTGCTCTGTGCTGCAGGCACCGCTTCTCCCTCTCCCATATGGCTCCCTTGGTCCACAGTCCTCTCTCTACACCCATGCCACAGAATCAGCATAGACCTGCAACAGCCCACACCTCTCAAGAAAATGCCCAAGAATCTGGACCTGTGGGACAGGCTTCCAGACCTTGGGTTGAGAGTGGAGGGGAGTGCTAGGAGTTCAGAATTGCAGGTACAGAATATATACAGATTTTTGCCTGGCAGGAGAGTGCCATGGCACGCTAGTGGGTTCTCTCTGGGGAGAGTTCAGATTTTTAGAGGGTCTCTCCAGTGAGATAAAATAGGAGGAGATCTGAACTCTGCTAGCTTGTTTGTACAAAGCATACTGCGAGCCATTCTCATGGGAGAGGGGATTCCCATATGCTTGGTGATGGATTTTGTACCTATCATTTGTTTCCTTGGGGTCACAGCTCGCCTCAGCAGGATTGATATGCATTCTTCAACCTTCTCTCTTTGCTCAGCTCCAAACCATCAGCTTACATGCTAAACTTCTGTCTTTTAACTCTCCTGTTGGACAGGAGCCTCTGTGGAAAGCTAGCTCTAGTCGGCCATCTTGTCTCCACCCCAGATGTATATACATTTTAAGAAAGGTAAAAACTATTAAATCTCTAATAGAGGACAGTGGTATCATCATACCTCGCTGCAACCAGAAACTCCTGGGCTCAAGCAATCCTACTCCCCAGCCTCTCTAATGGTTGAGACTATAGTTGCATGCCACCACAACCAACAAATTTTTCTATTTTTGACAGAGACAGAATCTCATCTTCCTTACGCTGGTCTCAAACTCTAGGCCTCAAATAATCTTCCCACCTTGGCCTCCCAAAATGCTATGATTATAGGCATAAGCCACCCTGCCTGACCCTATCTAAGATCAATGATGTTCATGCAATGACATAATCACCTAATAATGCAATTCTCAGAACAATCCCATCATTAAGTGATAAGTGATTGTCTTATAATTTTGGAAGGAGTGTCTTTTAATAATTTGTTTCTTGGGGCAATTTTCTCTAAAGACAATGTTGACAGTACATCTGCATCTATTTAGTAAGAAATTTGGAGGTCGTTTTGGTGAGTAAACACTAGAAGACAGAGCAATTATAAGAAAAAAGAATAAAATAGACATAAAACCTCAGTTTTATGTCAATAAAACTATGTAAGTAAAACCTAATTCATTTTTTGCCTGGTTTGAAATGGAGCTAATATCCTGAATAAAAATTTATTGCCTTAGAAGCTTTTACATCAGTTATTATAAGGAATAAACTATATTATTTAAAACTTGAATTAAAAAAATAATAATATTCTGTAGTCTCACAACAAATTAAAGTACAACCACACACTTCTGAAAATGTTAACTGTCATTTTTGTATTTTTCTTTGCTTGGTATGCTTCCACAAGTAAATATAAGTAAAATCTTCCCTTGAAGATATACAAGTAGTAACAATTTTTTAAATGCTAGAATAAGCAACTTATAAAGGGAAGATGAGGGCTAAGAATTCAATTCAGAAAAATATATCCCTTTGTCTGTAAAAGAATGGGTTCATCTAGTCACAAAAAAATATTTCCCACGGATAAATATCTACCAATCTTTCAACATGATGCAAAAATAGATTTAAACTCTGAGGGGGAAAATTTATGCTTATTTTTCCAAAATAAACTGAAAAAGAAAAAATGCTGTAACAGCAGCTACTGGAAGGAGGACTTGATGTTAGAATAAGAATAAAACATTTCTTCTGATGCTCTGTCTGACTATAACATTTTGTCAAGCTTATTTCTATTTGATTAAAGGACAATGTTGAAAACACCACCTTTTCTTCATGTGTTGAGTCAACTGTCCCTTACTGGTACACAAATCAGCTGCAAGAAAATTATAAAGCTGACAAAGAATTAGCAACAGTGTTTATTTTAAGTACATAGTTAAAGATCTACATTTGATTTAAAGTCTATATCTTGTTTATTTGTGATATTATCAACTCTTTTTACCAGAGGATCTCAGGCACGACTTAGTCCCTAAATAATTATCTAGAAACTAACTGTAGATAAATTTGGAGAGCTAGTTTAAAACCTATGCACTATTCATGATTTAAAGGGGTTCATCTTATTTTTACTTTTTTTTTTTTTTTTTTTTGAGACAGAGCCTCAAGCTGTCCCCCTGGGTAGAGTGCCGTGGCATTACAGC
>NW_003852412.1:27437493-27450345 GCF_000181295.1 Otolemur garnettii
GGTGTACGTGGCTGGCGCCTTAGCCGGTTGAGCTATAGGCGCCGAGCCTTATTTTTACTTTTAAACTTGTTTTAATAACTGTTTATTTAAAACTAGTTTTACACACACACACAGAATCCCAAAGTTAAGCTGCAGGCCACCAGCACTTGTCTTTTGTAAATCACTAAATATACAGAGATATTATTTAAAGCAAGTTTAAATAAAGACTCCAAACATAAAATCATAGAACTGGAAGGCAAAAAAACAAGCTCTTTTACAATTCTAGTTTCCATTGTAATGATGATTATATACTATTCAACAGACATGGGCTTGCATAAATTCCTGAAACAATTCCAAACATAGCAACAACCCTTCCTTTCCTTTTAAAATAATTCTTTATGCAATCAATATTTGGGGGATGACTTCTTAAATGCAGGCATTCTGCTGTTATTTAATCAGTAAGCTAACAAATCCTTTATCCAGTTCCAGGTAACAAAAATGTAGGGAAAACAGAAATAAATTCACTGGAAAAGCATAGAAATCCATCTAACAAGAAATTCAACTGAATAGGGAACACTTAAACTTAGCAAATAGGTCTGAAAAAACAGATCAGTAACAACAGACATGGAAAGAAAATAATCCAGACATTCGTGCAAAAAGAAAATTTTAACAACCCTATTATTTAGAAATTTGCTTCAAAAATATTATAAGTTTGTTAATTTTGTTTTTGAGAAAAGGTTTCACTTTGTTGCCTGGGCTACAGACAGTGGCATCACCGTAGCTCACTGCAAACTCAAACACAGTAGAAGCTTAGCTGTGGGTTTACATTTACCCTGTTGTGGTGTGTTCCTTCAAGTGCCTAGTTTGTTGAAGACTTTTCATCATGAAAGGACATTGAATTTTACCAAGTGCTTTTTCTTCATCTGTAGAGATGATGATATGGTTTTTGTCCTTGATTCTGGTGATATCACATATGACATTTACTGATTTGCATATGTCGAACCATTGTTACATCCCTAGGATAAATCCCCCTTTATTATGGTTCATTATTTTTTTTGATGTGTTATAGGATTTGATTTCCTAGTATTCTAGTAAGGATTTCTGAGTCATGCTCATGAGGGATATTGGCCCACATTGGCCTTTCATTTTTGTTGTTGTATCCTTGTCTAGTTTGAGCATCAGGGTAATGCTGGCATTGTAGAAGAAACTGGAGAGAATTTCCTCCTCTTCAATTTTGTGGAATCATTTAAGGAGAATTGCTATTAGGTCTTCTTTGCACGTTTGGTATTTAGCAGTGAAGCCATCTAATCCTGAATTTTTCTTTGCTAGGAGATTTTTCATTACTACTTTGATTTCACTGCTCATTATTGGTCTGTTCAAGTTTTCTGTTTCTTCCTTATTCAATGTTGGCAGGTTATACATGTCCACAAATTTATCCATTTTCCCTAGGTTTTCCAGCTTGTTTGTATATGGTTGTTCCTCACAGTCTCTGATGATCTTTGTATTTTGTGGTACCAGTTATACTGTTCCCCTTTTCATTTCTGATTTTGTTTATCCTCTAGCTGCAATTTATTCATTTTGTTTATCTTTTCAAATAACCAATTTGTCTTATCGATCCTTGGTATTGTTTTTCTAGGCTCTATTGTATTTAGCTCTACAATGATCATTATAATTTCTTCCTTTCTAATTTAGAGTTTCCGTCTTGCACTTCTAGTTCCTGTAGATACATTAGATTGTTTATTTGCAATCTTTCTACCTTTTTAATGTAGGTGATTATTGCTGAAAATTTCCCTCTTAGCATTGCTTTTGCTGTATCCCACAGGTTTTGGTATGCTGTACTTCAGTTTTCATTTGTTTCACAGAATTCTTTTATTTCTTCCTTTATTTCTGCTTTACCCCATTGATTGTTCAGGAGCATGTTGTTTCATTTCCATGCATTTGCACAGTTTCCCAAGTTCCTCTTGTTATTAATTTCTGTTTTTATCATACTGTGATCCGAGAAGATACTTGATATGATTTTGACTTTTTGAAATCTGCTAAGACTTGTTTTGGGTCCTAATATATGGTTTATCCTGGAGAGTGTTCCACGTGGTGATGAGAAAAACATGTATTCTGCAGTTGATGGATAAAATGTACTGTAAATATCTGTTAGATCCCTTTGGGCTAACGTGCAGTTTAAACCCATTATTTCTTAATTTCCTGTCTAGATGATCTATCTAATTGAGAGTAGGGTGCTGAAGTTCTCAATTATTATTGTGTTAAACTTTATCTCTCCCTTTAGAATCAAAAATACTTATTGTATATCTGAGTGCTCCAGTGTTAGGTCTATAGATGTTTAGAACTGTTAGACCTTCTTGCTAATTTTATCCCTTTATCATTATATAGTGACTTTCTTTGTCATTTTGTTGTTTCTGATATAATGTATGTTTTATCCAATGTAAGTATAGCTGCTCCTGCTCCCTTTGGTTCCTGTCTGCATGGAGTATCTTTGCCCACCTCTTTAGTTTCAGTATATATGTGTCTTAACAGGTGACATGAGCTTTTCTTTAGGCAGCATACACTTGGATCATTTCTTTTTCTAGTCAGCCAGTCAATATCTTTCAAGAAAAAAATTTAATACATTTCTTTCAATGTTATAGATATGTAATCTGTGAGGGCTTATTCTCATCATTTTTTAGCTTATTAATATTTCTGGTTGTTTTCTCTATCCGATGTTCCTTTCTTTCTCTCTTCTTGTGTATCATTGTGATTTGGTTTTCTGGTGGTGACATTTGATTTCTTTCTCTCCTTTATTTGTGTTTGCTCTACTTTCATGTAAAAAAATGGGAGGGTACCATCCTTTCACTTCTAAGTTTAGGCCTCACGTAGGCTTTTCTTGTAGGGCCATGGTAATGAATTCCATCAGTTTTTGCTTATCCAAGCCTTTATTTCTCTTTTTTCTTCTTTGAGCACTTTGATCATATCATCCCATTTAGTCCTAGCCTGTAAGGTTTCTGCTAAGGAATCCACTGTTATGTGGATGGGATTTCTCTTAAAAGCAATGAGACACTTTTCTCTTGCTGTTTTTAGAATTCTGTCTTTGATTTTTTGATAATATGACTAAAATGTGATGTGCAGAAAACCTTTTTGGGCTGTATCTATTTAGGGATCTCTAAACTTCCTATATTTGCATGTCTAAATCGCTTGTTAGATATGGGAAGATTTAGCTATTATTTCATTAAACAGGTTTTCTAAGCCTTTCCCTTTTTTTTCACCTTCTGGAACAACAAAAACTTGAATATGTGGTTGCTTCATGGTGTCCCATATGTCACACATGCTTTGTTCGCTCTATTTTTTTTCCTTGTTTTTCTGACTGGGTTATTCCAAAAGATCTGTCTTAAGTTCTAAAACTCTTTCTTCAGCTTGTCTAGTCTATTATTGAAACTATTAAATGTATCTTGTATTTCATTCCATGAATTCTTCAATTCCAGAATATCTATTTAATTCTTTTTTATCATGTCTATCTCTTTGGTACATTTTTCATTCATAACCTGAATTTTTTCTGGTGTTCTGTTTTTCTGTATTTTTTTCTATAGCTCCCTAAGCTTCTTTACATCAATAGTTTGAATTCTTTGTCTGAGATATCAATTTTTTGTGAAAAAAATACGCTGCTGGAGAATTACTGTGTTCCTCTCAAGGCGTCATATTTCCTTGGTTTTTCATGTCAGGTCCTTATGTTGCTATTTGCCCATATGGTGTAACAGTCACTTCTTTCAATTTTTCGGCTTTGTTTTTGTAGCACAGAACTACTTTCTCAAGATGTAGCTATGCTGTTGGTTGGGGAGAGCACCAATTCTGTGTGTGAATAGTGTAGTTTCTGCATGGTTTATTCAGCTATAAACAATGTTGGTAACGTTAGTCTGTGATTTCATCAGTGGCTCGGGGAATAGTCATTGGTGGAGATTGTGGTGAAGTCTTCCTGTGGACAAGGATGCAGTCAAGATTCTCCTTGGACCCCAAAAGTGGTAACAGTGAGCTAAGTATACCCCAACTTTGGCACCAAGGTATCATGTGCAGGTATTAGTGTTAGCAGGTCCAAGAGGACTGATTCATAAGCCTTCATGCAGGACTAGCATCAGGGTTTCAAAGCAGTCTGCACTGGTGTTGGTGGTAGCTGCCATAAGCTCAATGAATCACTCCCCAGGGCCACAGGTAGCTAGGCAGGTCGATGCCTGCTATGGTCTTAACAGCAGGTTAAGTGTGTTAAACCCCAGGTCCCAGGAGGAGTGCTCAGGTGCCACTGGTGGTGGTCCGGACTCAGTGATCCCCAGGTCCCCACATTGTATTCTCAAGCACTAGGAGGTTGAACTGGGCTAAGCAGACCTGTTCCCAGGCCCACCTAGTAGTGATGCAGGAGCTAGCTGTGGTAGGCAGGGGTGGGGTAATCCCTAAGCCCAAGGCTAATGCTCTGGTGGGAGCAGCAACAGCTGTACTATAGTTGTGCTACTGTGCACGGTAGAGTTGCTTTCAATGGCAGCAGCCATAGGCAAGTTGCTGAGGCATGCATACTTCACTTGTGCTTTGACTCTAGCTGAGGCAGCCAGTAGCTGCAGCTACTAGGCATGGAGGAATCTGTCCTTGGAGCATGTTAAAATGTTCAAGGGGCTCACTCCTAGGGACAACAGGGTCTTTGTCAATGCCCCACCTTAGCCCTAGAAGCAGCAACCAACCGCCACAGGAAATGTTAGCAGAGTTCCAAAACTGGAAATGCAGGGGTTGTTAGGCCTCAATCAGGATGCAGTCTGGTGGAAGCTAGGCTATCTATATAGTGTTTTTTGGTAGTAGTTGCTTAGGATTTTTCTATGGCCAGGATGCAGGAGTCGATGGTGGGATGTGGACTGGTTTGCATCACTTGTTTACCCCTATCCTGCATTTGGGAGCTTTCCAGGAACCCAGCCAATCCCAGCTGAGCAGGCTGCCTCATTCCTCTCTCCTTCTTGCTTGAAGGGGCTTCCTATCACTTTTCTGTTGAATTCAATACTGTTGAATTCCAGTGTTCTCTCTTAGAAGATATATTTAAACTATGATCACTCACTATTTTGGTTTTTATTTGTGAAGGAGGCTTGTATCAAATGCCTCTAGTCATCCATCTTGAACTCTCTATTTATATAGACTTTAACTATGTCATAGATATTGGCAAATTAGCTCAGAAATGGGGAAAAGAAGAATCACAGAATTTCAAACCACATTAAACAGTATAAAAGCATTTGAGTACAACAAGTTCTGACATTTTCAACTCAGGTTTTCCATTCCAGTCTCTTAATGTCTCAGTGTTAAATGAGCAGATGTGGGTAGAAAGATCGTGGGCCAAAAAGCAATGAATAAATAATGTGCACTCCTATAATACCCTAAGCCTCTCCCTAAAATTCAAAAGAAATATAGAGAAATCAATTCCAGGCATGCAGAACTAAGGACAAAGAACCACAAATTAGAATGTAAAACCATTTGGCTCTTCTCAGCAATCTATAATTTCCTAAGCATTAAATGGAGAGCATACTGGTTACCAATGTGTCCAAGATTCACTGCATAATCAATTAATGAGCAAAACCAAATGTTAAATATTATGTACCCTATCCACATCTTAATTCTTCATTGCATTTTAATGACTTACAACTAATTATAAATAATACCTAAGCAGTTACTCAACAAATCATACCTGATATGAAAAGGGAACAAACGCAACTCAAAGTTCTCTAATCCAGAGAAATGACTTCCCTGAGAAAAACAAATTATCAGACGGGATAATAATAATGTGCGAAAATCCACTCAGCAATGAGGGCAAAATCAAAAATAGTGAGAAACTGAATTCCTTCTCTCTGAGATTAGACATAGGGCAAAAATGACCATTTTCACTATTAAGTGAATTAAGAGAATTAAATGTGGATGGGATAGATAAAATACAGCACTTTATTGGCTTTGTTCATTAATTTATGAATGTTCATTTTCATCATTAAGTCAGTTGAGGGAATTAAACATAAATAAGGCACACCAAATATAGAATTTGACTAGATTTGGTCATAAATTTCTTATAAAGTGAGCTTTGAACAAATCGGTAGCCTGATCTGCACGTGATGCTTAAGGCACTATATATACAAATGAGAAAGAAATAAAACTATCCCTAATTGCATTTTATCTATCTGTTTACATTTTTAAAATCCCAAAGGAATTACAAACAACCACCATTGCTAATATATAAATTTAGCAAGGTGACAAGATAAAAACTAAATATACAAAAATCAACTGTGTGAATGAAAAAAATATTATAAAAATCACTTCAATGGCACCGGAAAACTGTAAAATACTTAGAAATAAGACTTCTAAGATTGTTATACTAAAAGCTACTTTGTTGAGAGAAGTTAAAGAATACCAAAATAAATGGAAAGAAATACCATGGGCATGCACTGAAAAATTCAGTATTTTTAAGATCATGATTCTCCCCAAATTTATGTTTATACAACACAATCCCACTCATATCAAGCTATTTTGTAGATAGTGGCAAGCTAATTCTAAAATTTTTACAGAAATGTAGAAGACCTAGAAAAACCAAAGGCAATTCTTAACAGAACAAAGCGGAAGATGTACTCTATCTAATTTTAAAACTTACCAAAAAGCTACAATCATCAAAACAGTTTGGTATTGATAAAAAGACAAGTATATATACAACAATGAAGCAAAGTCTAGAAACATATCAACTTATTACTGACCAAGGTTCAAGGCTCTTCAACAGAAGGAATATCTTTTTAATAATTAGTGATGGTCTGACTGAATACATGGACAGAAGAAGATAAAATCAACCCTTACCTCACACTACACACAAAATTTAATTCAAAACAGATGACAGACCAGAATTTAATACCCAAACTATCAAATATTTAAAAGAAGCTAGGTATGGTGGCCCACACCTATTATTCTAGCAGTTTGAAAGGCAGGTGGATTGCTTGAGCTCAGGAATTTGAGATCAGCCTAAGCAAGAGTGAGAATGCCATTTCTACCAAAAAAAAACTAGCTGGACCTGGTGGCACACATTTGTAATCCTGGCTACTTACGGAGGTGAGGCAAGAGAGGATCACTTGAGCCCAGGAGTTTGAGGTTGCTGTGAGCTATGATGCCATAGCACTCTATCCAGGCAGAAACAGTGAGACTCTGTCTCAATAATAATAATAATAATAAGGAAAATAAAATAGAACAAAATTTATGAGAAAATTTCTGTGGAGTTGAGATAACCTAAAACAACATAGCAAAAACTCACAAATCACTTTAAAAAATTGGTAAGATTTAAGTCGTTAAAATTAAAAATACTGCCCTTCAAAAGATAAAATTAAAAAAATGAAAAAGTCACCACAGACTGGCAGAAAATATTTGAAACACATATACCAGAAAAAAATATTTGTATCTAGGTTATATAAAGAATTCTGGCCAGGTATGATAAGGCCAAGAAAGGAGGATCCCTAGAGGCCTGGAAGTTTGAGACCAGCTTAGGCATGAATAAGACCCCATCTCAACAAAAAATAGAAAAATCAGCATAACATTGTGGTGCACAACTGTAGTAAACCCAGCTACCCAGGAGGCTGAGGCAGGAGGATCTCTTCAGACCAGGAGTTTGAGGTTACAGTGAGCTATGACCACACTAATACACTCTAGCCTGGGCGGCAAGACAAATATTGGAAACAAAATTTTAAAAGAAGGACAAGATTTGAACAACTACTTCTCAAAAAAAAGCACATACAAATGACTAATGAGAAAGGTCATGAGAAAATATTTGGGGAATGATGAAATATTCATTACCTTAACTGTGAAGATAGTTTCAAGGATGTATCAAATTACATACAAAATGTATCAAATTATATGATTTAAATATGTGCAGTTTATTATACCTCAGTTATACCTTAATAAATCATAAGAAATAAGATTCAGGAGACTTTTAAAATATTTAAAAACAGTAATCATCATGACTTTTTCTCTTCCTAAAATCTATACTTATTATGAAATCTATTATTTTATGGAGACTAACATTTAACACGGGTAGAAAAAAAATGAGGAATATATTAACTACTACTTGAGAAGAGATTATTTATTACATTTCAGCCAAACCTTACCATTTCTTCCAAAATACACATGAATACAAAAATAACCTAAACATCACAAGTATTTGGCTTTGAGTATAATTCTGCTACTAAGAAATTCACAAGACTATACACTAGAAGAGAAAAATAGCTCTAAATATTAAACCTTCAAGCAATCATATACTTTCGAAGTACATTAGAAATAATTAAATTTCTAATCCTAGTAGTCCATTCTACTGAGCAATATTTATAGATATGAAGAGAGCAAAGAAAGATGATGTTCACCAAATATCTAATAACTTCTACAGATTTAGAGGGCTTGAGAATAGATACAGACAGTAACACTGATGACTTTATTGAACCAGTGGCACTAGCCTAAAGTTTGCTGCCATTCTTTTATTCATTCACTTAATAAAAAGGTACTAAGTGTCTCAAACACATCAGATTCTGTGTTTGACAGAAGTGACACCAAAAGGCAGTGGAATGTATGTCTTTCACAGTAAACGATTCGCTCTGAAGCCAGAATGCCTGTGCTTAGATTTTAACTCTGCCACCTACCTATTCAATGCACTACCCAGGGAAGGTAACTCTGCCTCCTTTACAGCTGTGAAGTAAAAGGTTAATTCAGCAGGCTTGGGGTGTAAGGACTGGTCCTTCTCTGGCTCCTAGGAGATAAGCTATAAGCCCTTAGAAGATCATCCCTTAGAGAAATGCATTTATGTAACTGATGCCTTGGACGTGCATAGAGTTTATAACAACAACGTGATTTACAACGAGCACCTATTTTTGTTCACTTGGGGTCACTACAGTATCAGTCTGACATATGAGAGGGTTAGAGACTGAGTAGTCAAGGCCAGTTACATGGACATAGAATGTAACTGACCTAAAATAACCCCCCACCCCCCAATACCAAAGGTCAGGGGAGCGTCCCTGGCTGGTAACAATTTGCCACACAAAGCTACCGGAGAATTAGCATTTTCCATATGACTGTATTGTGAGAGGGCCACTGAAAGCTAATTCATCCCTCCTAGACTTTGCCCTATGCACCTTTTTCCCTTTTCTGATTTCTGATTTGAATCCTTTCACAAACCATGAACACAATAACTTTTCACCATTCTGTGAATCCTTCCCTCAAATCATCCAACCTGAGGGCATCTTGAGGACCCTCACTGCAGTAACTTTATTTCCACATCCAAATAATGCCTTTAATATTACTACCTACTTAAAGGACAGCTATGGGGATCAAATGAATTATACATGTAAAATGCTTAGAATAGCACCCAGCACAGAACTTTTGCTGCTTCTCATGTTGGTACAAAAATAAGACATCTAAACAAAATGAATATAGCTTGGGCTAGTAATTAGAAGGCATTAAACAATTAAATGGCAAGTGCCAAAAAATCGTGCATTTTTTTTTCTTGTCACCCAGGCTGGAGTATAATGGCATCACACAGTTCACTACAACTTCAAATTCCTGGGCTCAAGCAATCCTGCCTCAGCCTTCTCAGTAGCTAGGACTATAGGCACAAGCCACCACACCCAGCTAATCTTGTCGCTGTTGTACTAGAGACAGGGTCTTGGCATGTTGCTCAGGCTGGTCTTGAACTCCTGGGCTCAAGTGATCCTCCTTTCTTAGCCTCCCAAAATGCTGAGATTACAGACCTGAGCAAATGTATCTTGCCTGATAATGCATAATTTATCAAGGAAACAGAAAATATCATTTCCTTCTTTGCTGTCCTCAACATTGGTCTTCATTTAGGTCCCTGTCATCTCCTTATCTCTTAACTGGACTCTTGGAATACCCTTGTAACAGTATAATCCTTATAAGATTCCCTGACATCACCATAAATTACCATCACTGCCTTATCCAACTTGATAATCCTTTAGCCTGATTCCACAATCTTAGAGCCATTCTCATATATGGTCCCCAAATTTCTGTAGGTACAAACTGGCAAAAATCATCCAGTGCTTCTGGTGTATATCACACCTCCTCATGGTTATCAATTTCTAACCTCACTCTCTGGGGTCTGTTTAGACTTAACTCTGATTACAGGTCCATAAGCAATGAAAGGTGGAATGGGACAAGATGAAGATCTACAGTAACTTTTTGTAAGACAACAACCTCAGGGGGAGTCACTACAGCTTCTTTAAGGCAGTGGAGACTAACCTCCTTAGAAAGAGTAGCAGGGCTGCATGTACAGAATTAGAGATTCAAGGTACCTAGGTTCATCAGAATCTGTCCATACTTACTCATCCTACTTGTCAAGGTTTGAATCCTTTTTGCAAGTTGGCATTCAACTTGTGCTGTAATTCAGTCACTACCAAGATTTGTTTTCTAGACAGTAATACAACTATAAGAAAGAAGGATTTCACTTGAGACAGCAGTAGATGAGAAGTTTGGTACCTGGAAGTGAAGGGCTATACACTAAAACCTAAAATGTGATGGCAGCTTTGCAACCAGGCATAGAACTCAAAGGAGAGTGTTACAAAAATCATAAAATACCTTACACAACCTGTTAACAGAAGCTATAGTCTTTAGTACGGCAATAGGTAAAAACTTACAAGAAAGTGAAGTCACTGGGAATTGGAAAAAGGAAGATTCTTATTATGTAATGGCAAAAAGTTTGACAATATTGTCCCATGCAGTTATTTATGAAAATTAAAAAATGTACCAAATAAAATGGTTACTCTAGCTGAAGATATTTCCAACTAGAATGCTGAAAGTGACTTCTGGTTTGTTTTGCTCCTTACAATAAAATGTGGGGAGTGACAGATAAACTAATCAAAGATTATTAAACAAAACAGAGTCAAGATTTGCTCAGCAAAAGACACTGTCAAGAGAATAAGAAGACAAGCCACAGACTGAGAGAAAATATTTGCAGAAGACCTACCTGTAGACTATTCTCCAAAATATACAAAGAATTCTTCAAACTTAACAATAAAAAAACAACCCAATCAAAAAATGAAAGGCCTGGATGGCACCTGTGGCTCAAAGGAGTAGGGCGCAGGTCCCATATGCCAGAGGTGGTGGGTTCAAACCCAGCCCTGGCCAAAAACTGCAAAAAGAAAAAAAAGAAAGAAAATAAATAAAAGGCCTAAACAGTCACTTTACTCCCCAAAAATATACAGATGGCAAATAAGCGTATGAAAAGCTGCTTAACATCATATGTCATAAAAAAATTGCAAATTAAAACAATGAGATACTGCTATACACCTATTAGAATGGCCAAAATCTGAAACAATAACAACAAATGTCCAGTGAGATGAAGAACAAGAACTCTCATTCACTGCTGTTAGGAATGCAAAATGGTATGACTACTTTGAAAGATAATTTGGCAGTTTCTCATAAAATTAAACATACTCTTACCAGATGATCCAGAAATTGCACTCTTTAGTATTTACCCAAAAGAGCTGAAAACGTATGTCTACACAAAAATCTGCACATGGATACAGTAGCTTTATCCATAATGCCAATTTTAGAATTGATCAAGATGTCCTTCAGCAGTGAGTAGATAAGTAAACTGCAATCCATCCAGTCAAAGAAATATTATTCAGTGCTAAAAAGAAATGCAGCAGCAAGCCTCAAAGGAATCTTAAACACATTTTATTCAGGTGAAAGGAGGTATCTTAGTCTGTTTTGTATTGGTATGGCATGGTATCTGAGATGGGATATCTAATAAAGAAAAGAGGTTGGTTTGACTCACAATTCTAGAGGCTGGAAAGTCCAAGAACACCAAGATCTGGTGGCTTCTGGTGAGGGTCTCACACAACACTGTACATTGTAGAAAAGTAGAAGGGTAAGCGAGCACATGTTAAAGAAACCAACAGTAGCAGCAAACTTGCTTTATGACAATCCACTCTCATGGGAACTAATTCATTCCCCTAAGCACTAATTCAATCTCTTGAAAGAGAGAACTTACTCACTGCAATAAGCCACCCATGAGAGTGGCCGAAACATGACCCAATACCTCTTAAAGACACCACTTCTTAAATTAGCTGGGTATTGTGGCAGGCACCTGTATTCCCAGCTACTTGGGAGGCTGAGGCAGGAAGATCGCTTGAGCCCAGGAGTTTGAGGTTGCTGTGAGCTAGGTTTACACCAGGGGAATCTAGCCTGGGCAACAGAGTGAGATTCTGCCTCAAATAAAAGAATAAAAGCCACCACCTCTAACAGTATTGCTTTGGGAATTAAGTTTCAATGTGAGTTTCAGAGGGATAAGCCCTCAAACCATAGCAGAAGATAACCAGAATAAGTTACGTACTGTAATGATTCCAACCGCATGATATTCCAGTAAAGAAAAAACTAGGGAGATGATAAAAAGATCAGTGGTTGCTAAGGGTTGAAAAGGAGAGATAGATAAAGAACAGAATTTTTAGATCAGTGAAACTATTCTGTGTGATACTGTGATGGTAGACACATGTCATTATACATGTCAAAACCGTTAGGATAGATAACACTACAAGAGTACACTAATGTGAACTGTGCACTTTGCATGACAATGATGTATCAAACTGTTAGGATGGATAACACCACAAGAGTACACTAACCTGAACTGTGTACTTCGCATGATAATGAATGATGTATCAAACCATTAGGATGGATAACACTACAAAAGTACACTAACGTGAACTGTGCACTTTGCATGATAATGATGTATCAAACTGTTAGGATGGACAACACCATGAAAGTACACTAACGTGAACTGTGTACTTTGCATGATAATAATGTATCAAACCATCAGGATGGACAACACCTCGAGAGTACACTAAC